>NC_056745.1:500437575-500465075 GCF_019279795.1 Protopterus annectens
CTAATGACTTGTCTGAAACCACTGCTTCTCCAAACTTCCATAAAGTTTTTAGAGCTAAGTAAGGATGTCAGACAGCAGTACTACCACTGGCAAATGTTTTAATTTAATATGGGAGCAAAGATATTCCCGCTGGTTCATGTTATAATTGCGTAGCTGGCTTTTCATTCCTGTTACTGACAGATGCCTTTAAAGATAAAGTGCAAACAAACTCAACTGCAAACATTTACTTAATGGCCATAATGCACTCCTGCCTTGTCAGACGTGCAACTATGCTGTGTAGGAATGTGAAGAAAACAGAAAAATGATTTTAAAACACTGAAATGTCAAAACTGACATTTTCCGATTGCTTACAGACATCTAGGCGGAAACAAGCACAATGCATACTGTGCTGAAGTCACGGACAGAGGAGTAGAAAGGAGAGTCAGTGCTTATCGTATGTTTGTGAAGCATCTTCAGAAGAAGTAGATACATGAAACTTTGATGTCTGGCATTTCTGACCAATTGTTATTAACATTAATTTACCATAAAATACACTTCTACAAGGGACAGGGCAAATATCAGAGCAAAAATTTGGGACATGCTGCACATTCAGGGAAAGCTGAACACTGCATTATACTGTAAGCAGAAATGAGGAGCCTGAGGCCAAATAAGGTGCAAAACTAATGAATTACAGTATAGGTTGTGATTTCTATGTATTTTTCTTACTTAAAAAAAACACCAATTTCTCTGTGCCATTCACACACTTTCCACTGTCATGGATCAGCAACTAGGAAATAAGCTTCCTGTAGTACAGTACAAAAAGGTATTCCACTCATTTTCATAATCACGCCATGTTAAATCACCCTATAGCTGTAGAGATCAAGAGAGGCAATATGGCGAGGCCAAATAAGGTGCAAAACTAATGAATTACAGTATAGGTTGTGATTTCTATGTATTTTTCTTACTTAAAAAAAACACCAATTTCTCTGTGCCATTCACACACTTTCCACTGTCATGGATCAGCAACTAGGAAATAAGCTTCCTGTAGTACAGTACAAAAAGGTATTCCACTCATTTTCATAATCACGCCATGTTAAATCACCCTATAGCTGTAGAGATCAAGAGAGGCAATATGGCATATTAAACTGTTTTTTTTTTTTTTTTTTAAGGCCTTAAACCGTTCATTTCCCAACCAAAACTACTTCAATGATAAACAGAACACCAAAGGAACAAAGTGAAGAGAACTTCATAACAGAAAATACAGGTGTTCTGACTACACCTGATCTGTAAGGAATTTCCTTCCACAGAGTTTAAAGACTTCTCAGCAAAAACCACAGACAAGGCTTTTCTGAACTTATCAATATCCCCCCCTGCCCTCTCTTCCTGTCTTACCTTACTCTCCTTATGTTTTTTTTTTTTTTTTAGATGCCTTCCTCAACAAATGTGATCTTTTTTTTTTCTGGTAAGTATGAAGTTAGGACTTCACATTTTCTCAGCTCAATAGCTTTGTTGAATGTAGCAGAACTACCAGACTCCTAACTTTGTGTCTGGCTCTAAACAGAACAGGTACCATCTGAAGCTATGGCTCACCACAAACGCACTTATTACTAACATAGGTGAGGGGTAGCACAGTTGTAGACAAACTTTTGCTTCCTGATGTCAAAACTTCAACATATGAGAAGAATGAAAATTAAAAAAATTACAACAAAAGAACAAAGACAAAACTACAAGCATTAGAAACTGCACAGCTGTATTTTCTCATGACAAACAAGTGTGTGTGTGTGTGTGTGGGGGGGGGGGGGGGGGGGGAGGGATACCAGAACACAAAATGTACAAGGACATCTTGTAGTAACTATGATACGAATGACACAAGAGATATGTGCAGGTCCCAGCAGGGCATGAGCCACTCCTGGGGAAAAATCCATCTAGATGGACAGGATACATACAGTGGGCAAACACAATGTTACAATTCGTTGTTAAACTAAACTTGAGACCTACTGTAAAAAAAAAAAACAGCTATTTATGCACCACATCTGCCATGATGCATCTTTCAAAGCCACCAAAGCATCTTAGGCTCTGTCCTAATAATCTTGCCAGAATTTAGTATATGACCTGCAACCATTGGCCATCTGCCTTTTCTGTTTAATGAATGACAATAAAATGAAGAATCTGGGCATCACAACACACAGTGCAAGCACTTTTTCATTTAATTGCAGTTCTTACTCCATTCCAATTTTAAAACTCCCGAAAAGAAGAGTAAGCTGCCTTCTGAAACAGTCCATAGGAATGCTACTGAAATAAACAAGCAGCACTCTCAGCCACCTTGACCATTTAATCGCAGCAATTTTGTGGCTTACCAGTTCTTTGCCTTGAAAGCAGACTCTCCACCAGCCTACCCCATACTGCATGGCTCCCCTTCCACCTCTTCACTTCTCTATTCCCCCCAAACATAGATGTGATCACCCATCCATGCAGTGAGGCAGCAAGCTCTTATGTACATAAATATTCACAGTCTTTACCGGGGATGTTTTCAGAGATCAAAATAATCTCAACATTGTCTTAACATCTCCTGTGATCCAGGTGAATCACTGACTTTATCAACCTTGCCTTGCAGCTTTTCCTCTATCCCTTATTAATGCTGCTTTTGAAGTATAATGCCATTTTGCTTTCAGGAGGGTATCCACATTTGTACATTTTCCTCTTGTTAGTTCAGCCATGCTTATAATATTCTTTGTTTTTAATGTCTACCACATCTAGGATTTCCATCGGAAACCTCTTCCTCCTGCAAATATATCTAGCATGTTGGATGAATAACCCTTTGCTCCTGCCATTTTTTCTCAACTCTCAAAAATATTTGTCATATTTTCCACACTAACTCTATAATTCAGAAGCAAAAGAAATTTCTGCCTTCCATGGTAGGTTCCAAGCCATGTTCCAAAGAATGTACACTTGTGCAGGCAACTTACAAACTCTAGGTATGTGTGTGTTGTCACTGTTGCAGTTACCACTTTAGAAGTCTCTGCCACTGGCCAAGTCCATCATCTAAGCCTGACTTAAAGACCTGATCACCCTTCTCCTATGACTGGGTCAACACAGCCTTAACCTGGCCATCTTCACAAATCTGGCAAATAGGGCTGAATCAGCCCACAACATCTTTTGTTCTTTATTTCCACCCCTTGACATGCACAGCCATGTTCTTATTAGAAGCTACAGGCTAGATTTGCAGTCTGCATCACTAAGAATTCAAGATCTCCTTAAGGAACCTGAACAATTAGAAGAAATGGATCAACAGGAGATGTGTGAAAGGAGGTACCCACCCTGGATCCTCAAAGTTCCACTACATTAGATGGGATGTGGGGGAAGGGAGACAGGACTGCAAATATCACCACACTCAAACATCTACAATTATGATATGTAGCCATCACATATGTATTGTGTTCTCTGTGGTTAACTGTTGCAGTCACAGGCAATGCATGAACTTCATCAGTAATTATTACACTAAAGCTTCAATTAAATATAAAACGAGTACAATCAGAAGAGATAAAAACCACGTAGAATACCGAAAAACACTAAAAAAGCATTCTGACACCAATTCCTTGCTGGTGAAGATTTCAAACATTTAACATCTACACAATCATTAACACCTGGGCAATTGTATAAATTTAGAAACAGCTGTCACCCAAGTTACTTGATCTGCAAAAGATTTTACAAATCTCCACCATACTACAAGGTAAAATGTGACTCAGTTCTGCAAATTCAAACTTATTGTAATTCCATGCACTATTACTGTCTTTCTTCTTGACAGCATAGACATATTTAAATGTGATGAGACAGTCTCCTCGTAGTTTTACCTACATAAAAGTCCCCCGGCAACTACCCAGTACTCCACATTAATACTATACATGCCCACTAGATACAGCTCCAACAGTCAATCTATCACTCCCTTGCCAAAACTTTATTTTCCTCCCTTCGCTATTACAATTAAACAACTAAACTACAAAGTATACTCTTCAACTAGAAAACAACCCATCACAATAAAGCCACTTACTTCTACACTCCTTCGCACTACTAAATAAAAATTCCCCTAGTTACTATTCTACCTTCTCTCAGTTTTTTTCCTTTTTCTTTCCAACTCATGCACGTATCAATAACCATTCCGTCGCACACACCACCAAATACTATTACAATACAGCTAGTTCTGCCCATAGCTATATTTCTCTCCTACGTACCTCCCAAACTCTCCTCAAAACAACTCACACAATTCAATACAGCTATCAATAATTTACACTTCAAACATACTATCACACACAGCAACAACCCGCATAACCACCTCAATTCTGCTACCTCTGACATAATGAAATACCCAGACAAACATACACACACACAAAAGGTACCCACACATGCAAACTTCACATTTTCTGTAAGACTAAACCCACTAACTGCTGTTTTCCTAAAACATAGCTACAATGAACATCACCCTGGCTCCCTCCCACAGTTTTACACAGCATTACAATCACAAAAATCTCCATCAAAATCAATGGTCTTAACCAATGATGGTGGCAAACTCAAATTGGAACAAACAAAAAGTTTCCTCAATTTCACAAACCCAAACATACTCGCTTTAACAGAAACATGGATCAAGATGTCTTCCTTAAACTTTAGCCAAGCACTGTCCTTTCTTCACAATCATTGACTTGGATCCAGAATTGGTGGAGGATCACAACTTCTAATCAAATACTGCCTAAGAGTGACCTTGCCAGGTCAAAACAAATCCAAAAATGACCACGGCTCCAACCGCTTAGGACTGTAAAAGATCCCCTCCTCTGACACTAATCACTGCTTATCACCCCAACCCTACCTCCGAAACCCTGTCAAATTCAAACACATTTTACAACAATGCCTACAGTCCATTAGGGCATTTAAAGACAATGTACTAATTTGAGACTTCAAATTTAATCTTCTTTGTCCTTCAAACTAAAAGACAAATGACATATCTGCCAACAGACTAGGTCACATAATTAAAAGAAACTGCTACAGAAAATCTAACCTTATGAAACAGCTCCCTCCTTGACTTTTTAATTACAAACATTACAAAGAAAATTTAACATACTTTCAAGCCCCCCCCCCCTTTAATGAGTACTGCCCCATTACATTTTCTAACTAATGGAAAACTAATACCCCTACTTAAATTAATCAACTTCAGGCCAAATCCCCATTTCTACATTACTAAAAATCTAAAAAAAAAAGTCCTCATTTTCAAAAAGCAACCCAGACATAGTAATCACATCATTCATCAACAAACTACCACAACTCAAAAACAAACACTATGCCAAGATTACCAGACTCCTTAAAAGTAAGTTCAAACAAATGATTGTCCACATAATTTAAATTCCTCTACAAATTTAAGATAAAACCAGGTCCTCCTGGAAACAAAACCCATCTTCAGAAACCCACCAACAATCCATAAATTACAGAGATCTACCTAAAAGGGAAAAAAGAAAGCATAAGGCCAGCTTCCTCCAGCACCAATACACCATCAAACACAATCTAATATTCTGGAACCTGTACAGCAGGCTGGCTTTCAGGAAAGTTGCATGCTGTAATAAAACATCCTCTATCGCTGAAAGAACATGACGAAAGAATAGTTATGTAAAATCTTACCATAACCATAGATGTCCTTCACTTCCATGTTGCAGTATTCTTGGTGTGGGATTGCCTGCCTTCAGGCGACTCGTACGTCAGCTCCTATACAAAAGCTTCAGCTCGGCTGTTGCAGCTGCGTGAGACGTCACACGTAGGGCCATAAACCAGGGACCCTATGTGTGACATCTGCATGCACAATCCTCAGAACTTGAAGCTAAGCAGGCAAAGTAGACAGCTCAACAGGATAGGCTGCCAAATGTGATATGTATAAGGCCCTGGGTCTCTTCTGTAATGGAGAGAGGCATCAGGGAGCAGTCAGACTGGTAGAATCAGTGAGGGGGAATGTTGGGTGAGAAGGAATACTGAAACATGGAAGAAAAAGACATCTATGGTTATGGTAAGATTTTACACAACTATTCTATGTCCTTCTATTCCTATGTAACAGTACTCTTGGTGTGGGAGAGTACCACAGTTTAGTTTGATGAAAGGGTGGTGGATACAGAAGATGATTCCACAAAGCCTTGTAGGATTGCCCTGGCAAATCCTGCACGTGCTCTGGAGATTTGGACCAGTTTGTAATGTTTGGTGAAAGGGTGAATAGTGGACCATGTAGCTGCTTCCATAATGGAAGCTGTGTCCATGCCTTTTTGGAAGGCCTTGGAAGTGGCCACTGCTCTTCTGGAGTGTGCCTTAACCCCAACTGGAGGAGTTTTTCCGTGGTGTGAGTAGCAGAAACAGATTGCCTTTCTAATCCAGGATGCAATGGTCTGTTTGGTGACTGCCTTGCCCAATGCCCTGTGGTGGAAAGATACAAAGAATTGTTTGAATTTCCTAATGTCTTTAGTCTTGACAAGGTAAAATCTCAGTTACCTGTCGACATCTAGGGAGTGGAATAAAGTACAGTTGTGTACACTTACCATAAATGTAGACGTTTGAGTGTATTCACTGTTGCAGTCATTACATTTGGGTAATCTGCTGGCAGGTTGCCCTCAGTCGGCCTGAATAACAAAGTCCTGGGTCCTGCGTCAGTTGCCATCTCCTCTTCCATGACGTCAGGTCTTCAGGGGTATAAAACATGCAGCCGACACCATTTTAATCAGTTTTCTCTTCCCCCAGATGTCAGGTGCCCCCCAAATGGGGAGCAAAAAAAAAAAAAAAAAATATATATATATATATATATATATATATATATATATATATATATATATAAAACTATAAATATATAAATGCCCTTTAGAAAACATAAAAATTACCTTCAACTAAAAGCAAATACACCACAAAGGCTTTTGAGTATAGTGAAGGAAAAAAAAGGTATAGAAAAGGGGGCTTGCGGGTGGGTAATCCAGTCTGCAACAGTGAATACACTTGAACATCTACATTTATGGTAAGTGTACACAACTGTACTATGTTCTTTGTGTTTCACTGTTGCAGTCATTACATTTGGGTAGAATCCCAAAGCTACGGATGGGAGGATGGAACTAAACAGCATTAGGAGCAGCTATAAGGCCCTGCAGGACTGTAGTGGCAAAGCCTGCCCTGGAGTTAGAAAAGAGAGGTAAATGGTAATGCTTTGTGAACATATGAACTGAGCTCCAAGTAGCAGCTTCTAGAATGTCTCTGGTAGGGACCCCTCTGAGAAAAGCTGCTGAAGTAGAGGCAGCCCTGGAGGAATGGGATCTGATCCCCTTGGGCACAGGTTTACCATGGTGCAAGTTGCAGAAACGAATGCAATGGCTTATCCATTTAGAAATAGTCTGCTTTGATATAGCCTTCCCCTCTGAACCTGCAGCAAATGCCACCCAGTAGTTGCTCAGACTTTCTTAGAGATTTTGCCCTGTTTAAGGAGAATCTTAGTTGTCTGTGTACATTCAATGAATGCAGAATCCGCTCCCCCTTGTTCTGCGGATTTGGGAAGAAAGTTGGCAGGTGAATGGTCTGGTTAAGAGCCACACTGGATACCACCTTTGGCATAAAAGAAGGATTGGTCCCGAGGGCCACCCTGTCCAGGTAAAAAATAATGAAAGGCTCCACTGCCATGAGAACCTGTAGTTCTGAAACCCTTTAGCTGAAGTGACTGCCAAAAGAAAGGCTGTCTTCCAAGAAAGAAATTTTATATCCACAGCTGCTGGTTCAAAAGGAGGTAGTAGGGTGAGTTTTTTCCAGCAAAAAAATTCAGGCCCGATTCAGGAGTTGGTACTCTCCTAAGAGGCCTTAAATTTTTGGCCCCTCTGAGGTACTGTTTTAGCAGGGGATGAGAAAAGAGGGGAGGCTCTGTGATGTAATGAGCCGAGATGGCAAATGGCAGAGTCATCGATTTTTGAAGAAAAGGATAGGCCCTTGTGAAGCATCTCAGTTAAGTATTGCAAAATCTGAGGAATATTGCGTTTTGCTGTGTCTATTCCTTGTGCTTGGTTTCAAGCACAGAATCTTTTCCATTTATCAGCATAAGATTTTCTAGTACTAGGCCTTCTGGCCTCCAAAATGACATCCATCACAGGTTTACGGAGAGATGTGGTTGGTGAAATTAGTTGATTAGCCATGCTGCAAGATTCAGAGTTTGGAGCTGAGTGTGCAGAATTTGATAGTTCTGCTGAGACAATAGGTGAGGTGTTTGAGGCAAGTACCACGGAGAAAGGTGTGACATATTTCTTAAAAGCGAGTACCAGTGTTGGCAAGGCCAGTACGGAGCAATTAGAATAATTTTTGTTTTTTCCTGTCTGACTTTCAGTAAGACCTTGGAGAGTAGAGGCAGAGGGGGAAAGGCACAGACTGATAGGTTTTTCCAGCTGAAGGACAGAGCATCCACTTTTCATGCTTTTTTGTGATGACTTCTTGTGCAGATTTTGTCCAACTGATAGTTTTGGGGAGAGGCAAATAGATATATGTCTGGGCTCCCCCCATTTTTGTGTTAACATGCTGAAGATGTGTGGATCCAATTTCCATTTGTGCAGGTCCATAAGATTTCTGCTTAGGTCGCCTGCCAGAGTATTTTGCTTTCCTGGCAGGAAATGAGATTGAAGATGTATTTGGCAAGTCAAGGCTGTATTCCACAAGGCCATGGCTAGTCTGCAAAGGGGGTAGGAGTGGGTATCCCCCTGCTTATGTACCAATAACTGTGGTGTTGTCTGTCTTTATCAGTTGTTGTCCTGGATGATGGAAGTCCTTGAAGGCTGCAGAGCATTCTGAACAGCTAGCATTTATTTCTGGTTGATATGCAGATGCAGTTGGTTTGGGCTCCATTTGCCCTGAATGCATCTCCCTGCCAGGTGGGCCCCCCAAGCATAGTCTGATGCATCTGTAGTTAGGGTTTGGGTGGCAGGAGGTAGAATAAATGACAGTCCCTTGTTTTGGTGACATGTCTCTGCCCACCAAAGAAACTCCTGTTGCAGGCAGGGAATGAGAGGAATCATTGTTTATAGTCTGTGACAATGTTGACTCCATAAGCTTTTTAGATACCATTGAAGTTTCCTGATATGCAATCTCGCATATGGAATTAGTAGAATGCAGGATGCCATGAACCCCAAAGCCTGCAAAATTTGTCTTGCAGATAGCTGGGTTTTTGTTGCCATTTGTTTGAAGTATGTTGTCAATGGAATTTGTTTGTCTGGCGTGAGGTAAGCCGTCTGGGCAGCTGTATTCAAACTTGCACCCAGGAATGTAATTATTTGAGAGGGTACCAGTTGTGATTTCTTTTCTTTTAAGGTGTACCCTAGGCATGCTAGAAGCCTTTTTACAAATGCCAGATGTTGAAGAAGAGTGTCCTTGTTCTCTGCCTGAATGAGACAATCGTCCAGATAAGGATAAATTTGAATGTTTCTTTGTCTGCAAAATGCAATTACTGGTGCCAGGCACTTTGTAAAGACCCTGGGTGCAGTAGATAAGCCAAAGGGCAGTGCAGAGAATTGGTAATGCAAAAAGCCTGCTATGAAGCGGAGGTATCTTCTGCAAGATTCCCTTATTGGGATATGCAAGGATGCCTCTTTTAAGTCTAGAGTTACCAACCAGGCATTCTTGCCTAGCATAGGCAGTAGCTGTTGTAAAGTCAGCATTTTGAACTCTGGAATGTCCATGAACGTGTTTAGAATTGATAAATCCAGAATTGGACGCTATGATTTGTCTTTTCTGGGTACCAGGAAAAGTCTTGAATAAAATCCTTGTCCTTTTTCCTTTTCAAATAGCCCCCATATCCATGAGGGACATGACTTGTTTCTGGGCCCCTGCCTACTGGTTTGGTGGCAGATCTGGCCATCCGTTTGGAATTGGCAATGTGTAGAAATTAAATCTGTACCCCTGGGATACTATGTTTAATACCCACTTGTCCTGGGTAATTAAATGTCAATTCTGAGCATGAAGTGCTAGTTTTCCCCCCAAGGGGGCTGCCAAAAGATAAGTGCTTGGAGATGGCAGAGGAAAGTCATTGAGACTGCTTGCTGTAGGGTTGTGCTTTGTTACCTCCAGATTTGGAGGTGGAGGCACCCCATTGCTTTGACCTGTAAGATCCCTGTGACTGATATCTGGAGCCTTTGGAGCGCCTAGGTTTGCCCTGAGTTGCTCTGTTGGACACAGGAAAGGACCAGTTCTTAGTAGGCCAATGCCTACTGAACCTGGGTGGCTGCACTTGCAAGAAATCTTTTACAGATTGCAAAGATTTAGCTTTATCTTCCATCTTTTTCAAAACTTCTTCATACTTATTACCAAACAGACTGTCATGCTGTAAAGTGGCATCCAACAATTTAGCTTTAACATGATCAGGCAGATTTTGTCCCTTGAGCCAGGCATGCCTTCTTATCACAGATCCAGTTATAGCGGCCCTGCAAGGAATCAAAGCCACACTGCAAAGTATGCTTTCCAACCTGTTCTGCCGAATGCAATAAATCCTGCAACTCTTTATTTTCCATACAGTCAGAAATCAACATAATTTTCAGGTAAGCCCATAACATGCTGTTGATATTTAAGCATATGAAACTGGCAATTTAAAGCCCTAATTGCCAAGGATGCAGACGTATAAACCTTCTTTCCCCATCTATCCAGACTGTAGAAGCCTTAACACCCTTGGGACCCTGAGAAATAGTCTCTGGATCAGCAGCAGGATTCTTGAAAAGAAATTTGTGGGAATCAGGAACCCTGTAATATCTGTCTGGCTTACTAGGAGCCGGGGGCAGGGAATCAGGAGCCATGCTTGATTCCGAGAACACATCAACAATGTCTAATACAGGAGGTAAAGCCAAAGGCCTATGCTGAGGAAGAAAAAGGAAATCCCTAAGCCTCTTTTTTGATTCTAAGAAGTCCTGACTCTCCCAGTGAAAATGTTCCCTTAAAGTATGCAAAGTCTCTCCAGAAGAGTAATCCTCAGGAGGAAAAGCAGAAGGGATAGATTTCTCTGCATCAGAGTCCTCATAAGGTGGAACAGAAAATTCCTGATCAGAAGTGGAATCAGAAGAAATGGAAACCTGATCTTAAGATTCATAGTCAGTGCCTTGCCTAGGCCTCCTAGCAGGGCGGGTTGGGAACCCCTGATCAAGGTAATTAAATCCTCCGCCATTTTGATCATTTGTTTTTTAGGCATAGAGGCCTGAGCACGTGGCTCACGCGTCAGTTTTTTAGACATAGAAGTTGGTTTTGGCCTTGTTTTTGATGATGGGGTCAGTTTAATATACAAATGTTGAGGCCTGAAAACACCCTCAGAAGCCGGTGCCTGCTCAGCGGCTCTGGACCCATCCAAGGGAGAGACATCCACGGGTTCAATACTTGCAGAATCTCACAGCATACCAGACTCCAAATGGGTCTCGGTAGAGGCCTGCGACTCAAAAGTAGCGGGTATCAGGGGCTGCGAAAGCACCTCACTGAGTACCGGCGAACCGGTGACTGGCTTAGGAGAAGCTTCGTCGTCGGTTTTGGACCTCAGTCTTTCTCTGTCTTTTTCCTTGCACTTTTTGTGAACTCCGGTAGTCGGATTGCTAACCGACGACATTTCAGGGTAGTTAAATCTTGAACCAAAATATTTAGAAGTAAAAATATACCGACGCTTAATACTGCGTTGGTTAAATTTAGCACAAAACCGACAGCAAGGCATGTTGTGATCAGGGCCTAGGCAAGGAATACAGTACAAATGAAAATCCTTATGAGGTATTTGCTTCCCACAAGTAATGTAGTTATTAACTTTTACTGACATCGGAAAGGAGCAAGAAAAAGTTTCTCCAATGGGGTACTTAGCTTTAGTTTGAAGACTTCGGTTCTGAAACTCGAAAATCAAAATTTCAGGAGTTGGCCGACCGGCACTTGCGAACTGCTTCTACTTCGGGCACCGTGCGGCAAGAAAGACTGATTAAAATGTCGTCGGCTGCATGTTTTATACCTCTGATGACCTGACGTCATGAAGAGGAGACAGCAACCGACGCAGGACCCAAGACTTTGCTATTCAGGCCGAATGAGGGCAACCTGCCAGCAGATTACTCAAATGTAATGACTGCAACAGTGAAACACGAAGAACATCCTCTCTCCTTGGTTAGTGGGAGAGGGGAATAAATTGGGTAGCTGAATGGGTTCATTTAAAGATGTCATTGACTACCTTGGGCATGAAGGAAGGGTTAGTTCTCAGTGTGACCCTGTCCCTATGAAAAATGGTATAAGGTGAGCATGCCATTAAGGCTTGTAGCTCGGAAACCCTTCTTGCAGAGGTAATAGCCACTAACAGTACTGTTTTCCAAGTACAAAACTGTAGAGACGCTGTATTAGCCGATTCAAAGGGGAGCCTGGTGAGCTTTTCCAGGATGACGTTCAGGTCCGATGGAGGAGGAACAGGCTTCTTAGGTGGTCTGATGTGCAAGACCCCTTTAAGGAAGAGTTTCACATGTAACCTGGCTAAAAAGGGAAGATCTAGAGGTAAGCAGGCTGATAATGTGGAGAGGTGCACTTTCACTGATGAATAGGAAAGTTCACCCTTTATAAGTTGACACACATATGAGAGGACTAGGGCGGTGTCAGCCTTGTAAGGGTCCCTTTCCTGTCCCAGACATCACTGAGTAAATCTTTCCCATTTGGTAAGGTATGACTTTCTAGTAGTGGGTTTCCTGGCCTCCCTCAGGACTGATGGCACATCCTCTGAATAGTGGTGTCTGAATGGGGTTAGTAATTTATCACCCACAGAGTCAGGGATAGCACTTGCAAGTGTGGGTGTAGGTGAGTTCCTTTGTCTTGTGTCAGAGGTCCACCTTGTGGGGTAACTTGCAGTAACTGCCCTTGGCTAAACTGTATAGAAGGGGGAACCAGTGCTGCCTTGGTCAGTAGGGAGTCACTAGAAAGATTTTTGGTTTGTCCTTCCTGATTTTCAGAAGGACTTTCTGAATCAAAGGGAAGGGGGGAAGGCATACAGGAACTTCCCCTCCCAGGTGAAACTGAAGGCGTCTACTCTCCAGGCTTGGGGGGAGTAAGTCTTTGTGTAGAAGGTCTACAGCAGTTCCGGGAGGAGGCAAACAGGTCTATCTGTGGAGTGTCCCACCGGTGGACTATGTCTAGGAAGTCCGTCCTGTCCAGCATCCATTAGTGTTGTGGAGAAGATGTTCTGCTCAGGAGGTCTGCTTGCTTTCTTGTCCTGCGAAGGGATGTAACTGGCTTGCAGGGATAGGTTGTGCT
Source organism: Protopterus annectens (assembly GCF_019279795.1). Classification (NCBI taxonomy): domain Eukaryota; kingdom Metazoa; phylum Chordata; order Ceratodontiformes; family Protopteridae; genus Protopterus; species Protopterus annectens. Next base: position 500,450,830 of record NC_056745.1, read on the forward strand.
GGCATGCTAGGTCTCAAATTAATAGGGCTAGCCTGCACAATTGGTAGGCCTTGGTACCTCCCTGTTTGTTGACGTGCCACATTACAGTGGTATTGTCCGTCACTATCAGAAGAGGACCTGGTAGCAGTAGTGGTAGGAAGGTCTGTAGAGAAAGAAAGTACAGTTGTGTACACTTACCATAAATGTAGATGTTTGAGTGTATTCACTGTTGCAGTCATTACATTTGGGTTATCTGCTTGCAGTAGCCCTCAGTCGGCCTGATTAACAAAGTCTTGGGTCCAGCATCGGTTGCTGTCCCTTCTTCCATGACGTCAGGTTGTCAGGGGTATAAAACATGCAGCCGACACCATTACATCAGTTTTTCTTGCCAAAGATGTCAGGTGCCCCCTTAATGGGAAGCAATTAAATCTATAATACAAGGATATACCTCCAACAAAAAAGCAAATATACCAAAAAGCTTTTTGAGCATAGTAAGTGAGAGTAGAGGTATAGCCAAAAGAAGAAAGGGGGCTGGAGGGAGGGTAACCAAGACTGCAATAGTGAACACACTCGAACATCTACATTTATGGTAAGTGTACACAACTGTACTATGTTCTTCATGTTTCACTGTTGCAGCCATTACATTTGAGTAGATTCCCAAAGCTAAAGTTGGGAGGAGGAATTTAAATAGATATAGGACCAGCTATAAGGCCATGCAAGACTGCAGTGGCAAAACCAGCTCTGGATTTAGAGAAAATTGGAAAAATGATCATGCTTGATGAAAGTATGTACAGAACTCCAGTTAGCAGCTTCTAGGATGTCCCTTGTAGGGACGCCCCTGAGAAAGGCTGTAGAGGTAGATGCAGCCCTGGTTGAATGGGGTCAGATGCCCTCTGGGATAGGTTTTCCGCGGTGCTTAGAGCAGAAATGAATGCAGTGGCCTATCCATTTTGAAATGGTTTGCTTTAAAATAGCTTTCCCCTCTGTCTCTGCAGCAAATGCCACTAGCAGTTGTTCAGATTTCTTTTGAGGTTTAGTCCTGTCCAAGTAGAATCTAAATTGTCTATGCACATCTAAGCAGTGAAGTATCCAATCTCCTTTGTTCCGTGAGATAGGAAAGAAGATAGGCAAATGAATGGACTGATTAAGAGCCACACTGGATACCACCTTGGGCATGAAGGAGGGATTGGTTCTGAGGGACACCCTGTCCGCATGACAGATGATGAAAGGCTCCACTGCCATAAGGGCCTGTAACTCAGATGCCCTTCTTGCAGAAGTGAGTGCTAAAAGGAAAGCTGTTTTCCAGGAAATGAATTTTAAATCTGCTGTAGCAGCTGGCTCGAAAGGAGGAAGAGTCAGTTTCTCCAAGACAAAGTTAAGGTCCCAGGCTGGAGTTGGAACTCTCCTCGGTGGCCTTAAATTTTTGGCCCCTCTGAGGAACTGCTTGAGCAGTGGGTGAGAGAAGAGGGGAGGCTCTGTGGTATAATGAGCTGAAATGGCTGGGGCATGAATTTTGATGGAAGAAAAGGACAAGCCCTTATGAAGCATCTCAGTCAAATATACTAGAATCTGAGGTAAATTGGGCACTGCTGCGCTCATCCCTTGAGACTGGTTCCAGGTACAAAATCTTTTCCATTTTGCAGCATACGATTTTCTAGTACTAGGCCTCCTAGCCTCTAAAATGATATTTATCACAGATTTACTGAGGGGTGGAAAAGGAGAGATTAGGTAATTAGCCAGGCTGCTAGGTTCAGGGTTTGCAGCTGAGGGTGCAGAATCTGGTTCTCCTGCTGTGACAACAGGAAAGGAGTGTGAGGCTGGTGCCATGGGGGCCAAGCGTGACACACTGCGCAGGAGGGGGTACCAGTGTTGGCGTGGCCAGTCTGGTGCAATTAAAATCGTCCTTGGCTTGTCCTGTTTTCTCTGTAGTAGTATCTTGGGGAGTAGAGGCAGAGGAGGAAAGGCATAAACTGATAGGTTTTTCCAGCTGAAGGATAGAGCATCCACTTTCCAAGCAAGTTTGTGGGGAATCCTTGTGCAAAATTTGTCCAATTAATGGCTGTGGGGGGACGCAAACAGGTCTATATCTGGGCACCCCATTTGCTTGTCAACATGTTGAAAATCCTTGGTGCCAGTATCCACTCATGTGGGTCCATGAGGTTTCTGCTTAGTCCATCTGCCAGTGTACTTAGTTTTCCTGGCAGGAACTGAACTTGTAGATTCACTTGGTAGCTCAAGGCTGTGTTCCACAATGCCATGGCTAGTCTGCAGAGGGGGTAAGAGTGTGTACCCCCCTGCTTGTTTATGTACCACATGACCGTGGTGTTGTCCCGTCTTTACCATTAGTTGTCCTGGTAGAATGCGGTCCTTGAAGGCTGTCAGAGCATTCTGTACAGCTAACATTTCCTTTTGATTTATGTGTAGGTGCATTTGACTTGGGTTCCATTTGCCCTGAATGCACTTCCCTGCCAGGTGAGGCCCCCATGCATAGTCTGATATGTCTGTTGTTAGGGTTTGGGCGGCAGGGGGTAGTGTGAATGGTAGTCCCTTGTTTTGGTGGCAGGCCTCTGCCCACCAAAGGAACTCTAGGCGTAGGCAAGGTATGATAGGAATCATAGCTACTAGATCCTGTGAATGCTGACACCACAGGCTTTTGAGATACCATTGCAGTTTCCACATATGCAGCCTTACATATGGAATTAGAAGAATGCAGGAAGCCATGAACACCCAATGCTTGCAGTATTTGCCTTGCAGATAACTGGGTTTTTGTGGCCACTTGTTTGAAGTAGGTTGTAAAATGAGTCACTTTCTCTGGCGTGAGGAAAGCCTTCTGGGAAGTTGTATTCAAGCTTGCTCTCAAGAAGATAATTTGTTGACAGGGTAACAAGTGTGATTTCTTTTCATTTATGGTGTACCCCAGACAAGTCAGTACAGTTTGAACAAAGGCCAGATGATTCAAAAGTATGTCCTGGCTTTCTGCCTAAATTAGACAATCATCCAGGTATGGGTATATTTGAATATTTCTTTGCCTGCAGAATGCAATGACTGGAGCTAGGCACTTTGTGAATACCCTGGGCACAGTAGATAAGCCAAAGGGCAGTGCAGATAACTGATACTGCATGTAGCCTGCTTTGAAGCATAGGTATCTTCTGCAAGACTCCCTGACAGGGATGTGCTGGTATGCTTCTTTTAAGACTAATGTTGCCAACCATGCATCTTTGCCTAGCATAGGAAGTAGCTGGTGAAGAGTCAGCATCTTGAATTTTGGAATCACCAGAAAGGTATTTAGAGTAGAAAGGTCCAGGACAGGATGCCACATATTGCCTTTTCCTGGGTACCAGAAAATGTCTCAAATACAAACCTTGTCCCTTTTCCTCCTCTGATACCAAATGAATTGCCCCCATGCTTAAGAGAGAGAGTACTTGATTTTGGGCCTCTGCCCAATGATTTGGGGGGGGTAAAACTGGCCACCCGCTTGGTGTTCGTAAGGTGTGGATGTGAATTCTGTATCCCTGGGACACTATATTTAAAACTCATTTGTCCTGGGTAATGAGTTCCCAGTTTTTGGCCTGCAGACCAATCTTTCCCCCTAAAGGAGCATTCAGTTGGGAAGTGCTTGGAAGTTTTAAAAGCAAATCATTGAGACAGTTTTCCATAGGGGGGAGTCTTACTACTCCCTGATATAGGTGCGGAAACCCCCCACTGCTTAGTCTTGTGTGTCCCCTGTGACTGAAGCCAGGGGTTTCTGCTGTGTCTGGGTTTGGCTTGAGAAGACTTGGAAGGGGCTGGAAAGGACCAATTCTTAGAGGGCCAGTGCCTACTAAATCTAGGAGGCTGAACTTGTAAGAAATCTTTAACAGTTTGCCTAGATTTAACTTTATCTTTCATCTTTTTAAGAACTTCTTCAGCCTTGTTGCCAAACAGGCGGTCCTGATTTAAGGGAGCATCCAACAATTTAGCTTTAACATGACCAGGCAAAGATTGCTCCTTAAGCCAAGCATGCCTTCTGAGCACAGACCCAGTAACAGCAGCCCTGTAAGAGGCATCTAATGAATCAAATCCACATTACAAAGTATGTTTTCCAACCTGTTCAGCAGAATGCATTAAATCCTGTAATTTTTTATTTTCCGCAGAGTCAGGAATCATTTTCTGTTTAAGCAATCCAATAACATGTTGCTGATACTTTAACATGTGAAACTGTCAGTTTAAAGCCCTAATGGCCAAGGCTGCAGAAGTGTAAACCTTCTTACCCCATCTATCCAGCGCCCTGGAATCTCTAACAGAAGGGGTAGGATTTTTAGCAGTAGAAGCCTTAATGCCCTTGGGTCCCTGTAAAATAGTCTCTGGATCCGCAATAGGATTTTTAAAAAGGAACTTGTGTGAATCAAGAACCCTGTAATACCTGTCAGGTTTTCTAGGAGCAGGAGGCAAAGAATCAGGGGCCAAACAAGATTCCGAAAAAGCATCATCAACAATGTCTAGAACAGGAGGAATAGCTAAATGCCTATGCTGAGGCAGGAGTAAGAAATCCCTAAGCCTCTTTTTTGAATCAGAAAAATCCTGGCTTTCCCAGTGGAAATGCTCCCTTAGAGTATGTAAGGTTTCACCAAAAGAAAAATCCTCTGGAGAGAAAGCAGAGGGAATAGAGTCCTCTGCATCAGAATCCACATAAGTAGATAAAGGCAAATCCATATCATCAGAAGAATCAGAAAAATCAGAATCCTGGTCAGAAGATTCATAAACAACTTCAGTCCTAGGTCTCTTAGAAGGGGGAGGCTGGCTTCCCCTGATTAGAGTTATAAGATCTTCAGACATTCTTATCCTTTGTTTTTTAGGCATAGAGGCCTGAGCATGCGGCCTGGGCATCAGTTTTTTAGGCATGGTTCGAGATTTAGGCCTAAATGAAGAAAGAGGCGTCAGTTTAATATGCAAGTCCATAGGCCTGAACACACCCTCAGAAGCAGGTGCCTGCACAGCGGCTCCAGAGCCATCCAAGGTATAGACATCCGCGGGTTCCATAGTTGAAGCATCTCGCGGCATAGCGGACTCCGAATGGGTCTCAGTAGAGGCCTGCAAATCAGAAGTAGCGGTTATCAAGGGCTATGAAAGCGCCTCAGTGAGTACCGGCGAACAGGTGACTGGCTTAGGAGAAGCGTTGTTGGCAGTTTTGGACGTTGCCGGCCTGTCTCTGTCTTTATCTTTGCATTTTTTTCAAAATCCTGGTAGTCGGATGGCTAACCGATGACATTTCTGGATAATTAACCCGAGAACTGAAATATTTAGAGGCGAAAATATACCAACGACAGATAGTGTGCTGATTAAATAAAGCACAAAACCGACAGCAAGATACGTCGTGGTCAGGGCCAAGGCAAGGAATACAGTACAAATGAAAATCTTAATGATGTATTTGCTTTCCACAAGTAATGCAATTATTAACTTTTACTTTACATCGGTAAGGAGCAAGAAAAAGTTTCCCCAATGGGGTACTTAGCTTTAGTTGAAGACTTCGGTTCTGAAACTCGAAAACAAAAATTTCAGGAATTAGCCGACAGGCACTTGTGGACTGCTTCTGCTTCGGGCACCACACGGCAAGAAAGACAGCTATAATGGCGTCGGCTGCATGTTTTACACCCCTGACAACCTGACGTCATGAAAGAAGGGACAGCAACCGACACAAGACCCAAGACTTTGTTAATCAGGCCGACTGAGGGCTACTGCAAGCAGATAACCCAAATGTAATGACTGCAACAGTGAAACACGAAGATCATCTGCTGTCATCTCCTTTACATTGATGTGCTCAGTTATCATGGGGTGTTGCCACTGGGCTTGGACTCTGTAAGAGTGCAAAGTGGCTCCCCAACCTGAGTCGGAGGCATCTGTATGCAATATTTGTGTGGGTTGAGAGGAGCAGTGGAAGCCCCGGGTTTAGCTGTACTTGTTGGATCCACCAGATGATTTCCTTCTTTAAATAGGGAAGAAGGGAGATAACTTGTTACAAGTGATTCTGGTGTTGTGGCCAGATATTCTGGAGGTACCATTGCAGTTTTCGCATATGCATTTTGGCCAATGGTAGCATGGGAATGGTTGCTGCCATCAATCCCAGGAGTTGAAGGAATTGCCTTGCAGTGACTGTCTGGGAGAACAAGACTTCCTGGAAGTGGGAAGTTAGAGATAGAATCTTGTCCTGTGGGAGAAAGGCTTTCATTCGTTCTGTATTGATTCTGCAACCTAGGAATATCTTGTCCTTGTCTGGGTTCAGGGAGGACTTCCTGAGGTTTGGGGTGAACCCTAGACTTTGTAGAAGGGACATAGTGAACTGTAGATGCCTTAAGAGGGATTCTTTGGACTGTGCTAGGATAAGGATGTCGTCCAGATATGGGTAAATCTGGATTCCTTGGATCCTGCAGAAGGCAATGGCTGGAGCTAGGCACTTTGTAAACACACTTGGGGCAGTGGATAAACTAAAGGGCAAGGCCGTAAACTGGAAGTGCGAGGATGGGCCAGAGAAATGCAGGAAACGTCTGTTTGAGGCTCTGATGGAAATGTGCAGGTAAGCATCTTTTGGTCCAAGGTGACCATAAAAACATCTGAGGGTATGAGGGGTAAAAGAGTGGTAAGTGACAGCATTTTGAAGGTGGGTACCTGCAGGTAAAGGTTTAAGAAGGAGAGATTCAAAATGGGTCTTGAGGGTCCGGGAACAGACGGAAACAGAATCCCTTTCCTTCTTGTCCTGTGGGAACTGGCTCTATTGTGCCTTGTTGTTGCAGGTCTGACAGAATTTGTGGAAGGAGATGGCATTGTTTTTTTTTTTTTTTTGGGGGGGGGGGGGGGGGATGGAATGCCCTTCCAAGGGGGAATTTGTTTCCAGGATAGAAAGTACCCTTTTTGAATAATGGCTAACATCCATTGGTCTGTAGTGATTTTTTGCCAGAAGGGGAGACAGTGGTTAAGGCGAGCTGAGAGGGGCAGATGGGCAAGGCAGTCACGCATTATTAGGACCTCCCCTGTCCTAAAAGGGTTGCCTAGACTGAGGAGATGGGCCAGTAGGCCTGGATGAGGAATGTCTTCTAGTTCCTCTTCTGGGTCTGGATGAGGAGGCAGGAGAATGCAGGTTACGCCTAACAAAGGTAGTCTTAGCTAGGTAGTTCCTATAAAATTTAGGATAGGGGATACCAGGAGATGTTTTATACCCTGTAATTCTTTGCTTTTTTCTTGCAGATTCTTAAATAGGTCTGCAGATTGCTTTCTAAAGAAGAAGATGCGATCCAGGGGGGGTTGTCCACGATGTTGGACTTGACGTCCTCTGGCAGATTTTGTAATCTAAGCCAGGACTATCTCTTATGGACAGATGCTGATGCTGCAGAGAGAGCAGAAGCTTCTGCAGCATCATAGCTGCATTTTATGGAGTGTCTAGCCACTTGTAGTGCTAAGAACAATTTGGAGGAGATATCCATTTTAATGGGACTGTCAGGGATTGAAACCAGCATAGAGGTAGCTTGGGATGCTAAGTCCAGGGCATACTTGGTCATGTGTGTTTGACAGTTAATGGCTCTGAAGGCAAAAGTGGAGGAAGTGTATACCTTCTTGCCTATCCTATCCATGGATTTGTTATCTTTATCCATGGGGCAATAGGGAGGCAGAAGTTAACAACCTAGACTGTTTATCAGGGGCAGAAGCAATTACTGACTTTATGAGGAATTTTGTTCCTCTGGCACCTTGTAGAAGTGGTCTGGGCGCTTAGGTGCTGGAGGCTGTGAGTCAGGTGTTCTAGAGGCTGCAGTAAAGACATCCAAGTATGCTGGAAGAACAGAGGGTACAGCTGTAGGGGAGGAGGACTTCCACTTGCAGCATTTCAAAGCATCTTTTTTTGGGTTCCTGTCAATTGGGAAGTATCCCATTTGAAATGATCTTTCATTCTGGTGATGGTTTCACCAAATGTAATGTCTTCAGGTGGAGAATCCCCTTCCATAGAATCCTCATCAGGAGAATAATACTACTTGGGAGAAGCAATCTGGGATGCATAAGAGATGGATTCATCGGAGGAAGATTCATGTTCTTCTTCCTCAAGAAGGGGAGTCATGGGGATGGAAGAAGCAGAGGGAGGCCTAGGGCTCAGCAGAGGTAATGTAGTTGTGGGTGAGGCAGAAGGCCTAATAGCCATGAATGCCTGCATAAGAGAAGAGGTGAATGCCTCCCAGTCTGGAGGGGCTTCAGAAGCAGGAGTAGTGTGTTTTGTTTACTGCTTCTTTTTGGTTGGAGTGGCCTTAGGAGTCAGTCTAGAGCCGGGTTTGGTAGCAGCTGTATCAGAGGTCTGGACCCCGATCAAAGGAACCACCACATCTGGTTCCTCTTCGACATCGACAGGCGTCGGTGTCTGAGAAAGCTCTGTGGATGTGCTGGTCGCTGGCTGTGCAGCGGCCTCCGCGAGGGAGGTCAATAGAGCCGACGGATCCACTGAACGCTCAACTCCTACATCAGCAATTAGCGAGGCGTCCAGGTGCGAAGTGGCAGGCGATGAAGGCCTAGGCATCTTGGCCTTCTTACGAGGAGGTTCTTGGGTGGCCTCTGAAGCGGGACCCATCCTGAGAGCCAGCCGTTTGAGACACTAATTTTCTAAGTAAAGATTTAAAGCTACCAGGTGGCTACATAAGGTCTTAGGAACAAAAGATTTACAAACAGGGCAGGTGTTATGGTCGTGTTCTCGGGCCTAAGCAGAAAACGCATTTGTCATGGGTGCTCTTATGAGGAATTTGGCACCCGCATTAACACTTTCCCTTTTTCCCTGACATCAGCTGAAAGCTACAACCATCAAGCCTAAGCAATGCGAAAGATCGGTGAAATATCACAAATGCAAAAAAACCTAATGGGTTACTTATCTATAGTCAATCCGACGTCTGGAGAGCGATCATACGATGCAAAGGCATCTGCAGCTGAAAACTTCTGAGAATTGTGCGTGCAGACATCACACATAAAGGTCTCTGGTTTATGGCTCTATGTGCAACGTCCCACGCAGCTGCAACAGCCAAGCTGAAGCTTTTGTATAGGAGCCAACGTATGAGTCGCCTGAAGGCAGGAAATCCCACACCAAGAATACTACAACATAGTAACAGAAGGACATCTAGTGTAGGTAAAGGAAAATTCCAGTTGCAATAGATCATAATATTTCTTTATAAGATAGTGGAAGATCATTATGTTCCTACTGAAGCAACTGATTCATTATGGTAGTAGTTTCAGAAAAAGAAAACCCTTTCAAGGGACTATCAGAAAAAAAAAATCTCAAAATTGGAATCAAAAACACGTGGAGAGAAAACAAATCCCCTCAAAATCACTTTCCTGTTCAAAGTCCTGAACATCTCAAAAATTATTTTTTCGCTTATCAGAAACACCAAAAGTGTTAGGGTAAATAGCCTGAACTATGTCTTGAGCTGTATCACTTAGGTTCAAAGTAACTGGGACAGAGAAGATAAATGTCTACATTTTTGCTTCTTTCAGACAGGAATTTCTGCAGGAGTGAGTCACCAGAAAGTACAGTTGTGTACCAACCATAAATGTAGATGTTCGAGTGTATTCACTGTTGCAGTCATTACACTTGGGTTATCCTGCTGACAGGGAAGAGGCGACAGCAACCGACGCTGACTGCAGGTCGCCTGCCAGCAGGATAACCCAAGTGTAATGACTGCAACAGTGAAACACGATGAACATCTGTGGATGAGGGCAAGGCAGTTCATATAGCCTACCTCAATCTGGCCAAAGGCTTTGATACCATTCCCCACTTAGGAATTATTGATAAACTCACAAAACTAGGCATCAACCCCTATATCACTAGGTGGGTTGCAAATTGGCACACAGATAGAACCCACAGTGTCAAAGTAGCAGACTCCAAGTTAGACTGACGACCAGTCCCAAGTGGAGTCCCACAGGTCCTCTCCTGTTTGGCATCTACTTCTCAGAATTCCAGGCCAACACGGACAAACTCTAGCTGACCAAGTCTGCACACGACTGCAAGCTGGGAGCCATTATTAACTCCCCAAGTGATGTAGACATTCTACAGAAAGGCCTCACTGAGACCAATGACTGGTGTCGAAACCATGGCCTTAAGCTTAATGCCAAAAAATGCATTGTCATCCCCTTTGGGAAAAACTCAGTTCCCACTGATTACCACATCGATGGGAGCCCACTGACAGTGAAGGCGTTATAAGAGATCTGGGGACAAAGGTTAACAGCAACCTCTCCTTCGACCACCAAATTGCCAACTGTGGTCAGAAAGTCCTTCTATGCGGCACATCTCATTACTAAGGGTTTTGCATCCAGGAAGAAAAAGGTCATCATCTCTCTCTAGCCTTCCTTCAATAGGCCAATCATCAAGTATAATGCCCCATTTGACATGTACCTCACTAGACACATGCAACAGCTGGAAAGACCAAGAGGATCCCAGGCCTTAAACACATGTCCTACACGGACAGACTCAAAAAACCTTCAGCTATTCTCTATCTCATATCATCTACTACAAGGCGATCTCTGCTTGACTTACAAAGCCATGTCTGACCCAGCTCTGTTAGAAATGCTACAACTAAAGAAATCCCAACCACTCCGCACCACACGCTCCAGAGACCTCAACCTCATTACCACAATCAACAGAACATGCTGAAGGGACAGGTTTGTAACCTAGAGACTACCCATGCTCTGGAATAGACTTCCCATACATGTCAAGCAGAGCACCTCACTGGCCCTCTTCAAGAGAAATCTTGATGAGTGGATGGGAAATAGAAAGTTCACCCCGGGCTCACTCCAGTGGCTCTACTTGACAGATGCACTGGGAACCAACGTCGGGCAGCACGATGCCAGGGCACTTCTATGGGCTAGGCTTGTAAAGGCTCCAGGGCCATTAGCCTAGTACACACCTATGAACCTATATTTAACAGACAAAACCTCCCTAAGGACAAGTATCTCCATCTGGCTAAGCCAGGTACCGTCTACACCTTCTTCCATGGCAAACAAGAGTGGTTCTCCCTTGCCCGCCCACAGCACCTCAACAATCTCAGTGGCTGTGTCTAACCCCCAGGTCTCTGGTGGCTGCAGGGGTTGCACCAGAGGGAGCCAAGAAAAAAGATTAATAGTCTAAGCAACCAGAAATGGCCACTGCAGATTTACCCATCTGAGACTGAGGCAATTTAGAAGCCTGCTTGGAAATTTTTTTCATTTTCTGACAGGAACAAGAGCGAGCTAAGGAACAGGAATGATGTCCCATGGTGAAGCCCAAAAATTCTTTGAAATGCAGGGAAACCTGGCAGCTGTAATCTGTGAAACAGGTTAAGTGTTAAAAAGCTGGGGTTTTCACCAACAAAGTGAAAAGTATTTTAAACACATACCCCAGTGAAAGACACAGTTTTAATATTTTTCCTCAAAAATATAAAGTAACACAGCAAAAAGTGACTAAAAGTTATGCGGCATTCTATAAAAATCAAACTTTTTCATAACTAAACAGCAATTCTTTTACACAAAAAGTTAAGTTTCAGTCATAAAACATGACACGGAAGTCCTCCCCGAAAAGGAATTGACCTGCCTAGTAAATGAAAAGTTTTAGCTAAACACTGATCCTTGAAAGGCCACAAGAGGAGTGCTCTTCAGTGACAGGAAAACTGTGAAGGGTTTGGGACCCAAACTACTCTTTCTCCAGCTTTCTCCAATCTTCAGCCATCTTGAATTAGACTAGTTTGAAACTGGTTTGCCTTTCTTATTAGCACCAAAGGAAATTAAAAGTTGTTTAGTCTTCCTTAAGTCGTTTGTTCTTTGCAAGTAACACCTCTGCAATCTGGAACATCCATAAAATGAAAATTCTTTCACCACTGTTCTGCAGATTAGACACAACTAATGGCAACTGAACGCTCTGTTTCATTTCAAGCTCTGTCCCAACTTTAGGCATAACTGCATATTCCTCCCAGCTGAAGTGACAGTTAGCAAAGGGTCAGTTTTCCAAATCAAATACTTCTCAGCAGTTGCAGTACATGGCTCAAAGAACAGCCCAAGTTTGTTTTTTCAGTGAAAAGGTTAAGTCCCACATTAATCATAGAGTTCTGTTTTATTTGTTTTATCTGAAGCAACACTAAGCATACTGAACTTATTGGGGGATAACATCATTATTAAAATACCATTTCAGTACTGTAGAATGCCAGTTAAAATCATAGAAGAGACGTTGCAGTAATGCTATACCCTGTTCAGGATGGGAAGTCTACAAATTGCTAAGGAAGATCCTTGATAAAGTGAATTAAAACCCTCTCAAAATCCCTTACATAACAGTTCATACTAAGGGGCATCACTTTTTGGTGCCTTTTTTTTTTATATATATATTTTTATGTTTTGGTTATAAAAAAATGTTTAATGACAAAAGTACAGCTAGTGTAGCTGAGCAAGGGTTTTCACTGAACTGAAGGTAGGAAGCAGCCATAGGCAGGTTTTTAGTAAGAAGGAAGGCTGTGTAAAGAATGCTACTATTTCACTGGATGAAGTCACTCCTGAATGGCAAGATAAGCACTGTGAATGAAAAACCTTTGAGGAATGCCACTATTTCACTGGATGAAGTCACCCCTGAATGGCAAGATGAGCAATGTGAATGAAAAACCTTTGAGGAATGCCTATCATTCATCAAGAGAGTAAACTTTAATGTATTACAAAATGGAGGACTGTGAAATGTCAAAGAAAAAATGTATCCTTTAATTAAGCAAAAAAGAGAGAAAAGGTGGGGAAAATACCGTGTGCAACAAATATTAGTGATAATAAAATGCAACTATTTTAATATGTGGCTCAGCAGAAAAGTGCAGCAAATGAGGGAATAACTCTGAAAAGAAGTCCCTCTGGGGTGGGTGGGGGATTGAAATTTTCAGTGTTTTCATTAAAGCAAAAAAGTATTAAAAAATGTGATATGTGTTCAAATGGAGATAAGAAGCAACAACATAAGAGACTGACCTGCCAAAAATGTGTGTGTGCATTTAAGTTTAAAAGCTAGAAATATGCACTCAAAAAGGACTGTCAAGTGTAACAGGTGGAAGTAGTAGCTTTCTATCATAATGGTTAGACTTTCCACATTACCACGGAATGTAAATGGGCCTTACAGGTTAAAGACAAAGAGAGTATTGAATGAAATTAAGTATATGATGCAAATAGCAATGTTTCATGAGGCACGTGAATTGACAAAAAACTGTTTCAGGAATGAGATTCAGCAAAGTATCATTTTTTACATTGGTGTTTTCAGTGTTTCCAGTTGTGAGAATAACAATATCAGGGGCAAGAAAAAATACTGATTACTAGGGGGAATTCCGTATTGATAGAAAAGGGAAAAAAGTTAACAATGGCAGATTTGTGGTATTAAGGGTTCACTGTCAAGGGAGGAAGATTACACTTGCATTTATATATAGTCCACCTGAAACTATTATGGAGGTTGAGAGAATTTGGGAGGGGGATCCACTTTCAGCAGGAATAGTATTTATAGATGAGTTGGACCCAATCTGAAATAGTGAGGATGTATCATGAGAACTACGAAGGGAAAACATCACAAATGTGAATTCAGTAGTATGAACTCAGGTAGAATTTACATATGATTTTCCAAGTTACAACAAATGGTCTAAACTGGACAAAACTTGTATATCACAGGAGCAGATATATTTAATTGAAAGATCTGACACATCCAATAACATTTTAGATCAAGTACCAATAAAAACAGATTCAAGATAATGGAATAAAATTATAAAATGGTACTCTCCCACTTATCTGTTAAAGAGAGTGGTGTTTAAGGAATGGCTAGTGGAAATGGTTGAAAATTTATTTAGGAAGACAGAAATTTCTTCAGGACTGACAGTGATAGGGATACAGCGAAATGCAGTTAAAAAGCATAGTAGGAATAAAAGGGTAGGCATAATAGGGTGTTTACCTTGCAAACACAAGGTACAGGGTTGGATTCTCTTCATCTGGGAAGCATGGCTAGGTTTAAAAAGGCTGCTTGGGGTCATTAGCCTAGTAATCAACTATGAACTAAATGAGAAAGACATACGGGAGAATAGTAACAGGAATTATTTAGAAAAGTTGTTGAAGGTTTAAGTATATTGCAGAAAAAGGGGATCATAGAAAAAGAGGAGCAAATGCAAAGTGATAAAAGGTAAGTAAGAGAATATTTTCAGAATATGCACAAGTTTAGAAAGGTTGCTGTTAAACAACTATTCTTGTTAACTCCAGAGCAAAAAAAAAAAAACTTTAGAACAGCAACTCAGGCAACA
>NC_056745.1:500470075-500492575 GCF_019279795.1 Protopterus annectens
GTAATTCAGATACCCTTCTTGCTGAAGTGATGGCTAAAAGGGAAGCTGTTTTCCAAGAAAGGAATTTTAAATTTGCAGTAGCAGCTGGCTCGAAAGGAGGAAGGGTGAGTTTCTCCAATACAAAGTTAAGGTCCAAGGCTAGAGTTGGAGCTCTCCTGGGTGGTCTTAAATTTTTGGCCCCACTGAGAAACTGCTTGAGCAGTGGAAGAGAGAAGAGGGGAGGTTCTGTATTATATAATGAGCTGAAATGGCTGAGGTGTGAATTTTTACTGAGGAAAAAGACAGGCCCTTGTGAAGCATCTCAGTTAAGTATTGTAAAATCTGAGGTAAATTGGGCACTGCTGTGCTCATCCCTTGAGATCGGTTCCAGGCCTAGAATCTTTTCCATTTTTCATTTTTCAGCATAAGATTTTCTAGTACTAGGCCTCCTGGCCTCTAAAATGACATCCATCACTGGTTTACTGAGGGATGGTAAAGGAGAGCTTAGGTAATTAGCCAGGCTGCTAGGTTCAGTGTTTGAAGCTGAGGGTGCAGAATCTGGTTCTCCTGCTGAGACAGCAGGGTAGGAGTCTGAGGCAGGTGCCATGGGCCCAACAGTGACACACTGGCAAGAGGGGGTACCAGTGTTGGCGTGGCCAAGCTGGTGCAATCAAAATCATCCTTGGTTTGTCTTGTTTGATCTTTAGTAGTACTTTGGAGAGCAGAGGCAGAGGAGGAAAGGCATAAACTGATAGGTTTTTCCAGCTGAAAGACAGAGCATCCACTTTCCAAGCTTGTCTGTGGGGAGTCCTTGTACAACATTTTTCCAATTGATAGTTCTGGGGGGAAGCAAACAGACAGGTCTATATCTGGGATCCCCCATTTGCCTGTCAACATGCTGAAAATCCTTGGTTCCAGTTTCCACTCGTGTGGGTCCATGAGGTTTCTGCTTAGTCCGTCTGCCAGTGTATTTAATTTTCCTGGCAGGAATTGAGCTTGTAGATGGACTTGGTAGTTCAAGGCGGTTTTCCACAATGCCATGGCTAGTCTGCAGAGGGGGTAAGAATGTATATCTCCCCTGCTTGTTTATGTACCACATAACAGTGGTGTTGTCAGTCTTTACCATTAATTGTCCTGGAAGAATGCGGTCTTTGAAGGCTGTTAGAGCATTCTGTACAGCTAACATTTCTTAATGACTGATGTGACTGTGCATTTGAATTGGGTTCCATTTGCCCTGAATGCACTTCCCTGCCAGGTGCGCCCCCCCCCCCATGCATAGTCTGATGCGTCTGTTAGGGTTTGGGTGGCATGGGGTAGTGTGAATGGTAGTCCCTTGTTTTGGAGGCAGGTCTCTGCCCACCAAAGGAACTCTAGGCATAGACAAAGAATGATAGGAATCACTGCTTCTAGATCCTGAGAATGTTGACACCATAGGCTTTTTAGATACCATTTTAGTTTCCTCATATGCAATCTTGCATATGGAATTAGAAGAATGCAGGAGGCCATGAACCCCAAGGCTTGTAGTATTTGCCTTGGAGATAGCAGGGTTTTTATGGCCACTTGTTTAAAGTAGGTTGCCAAGTGAATTTGTTTCTCTGGCATGAGGAAAGCCATCTGGGAAGTTTTATTCCAGCTTGCTCCCAGGAATATAATTTGTTAACAGGGTACCAGGTGTAATTTCTTTTCGTTTATGGGGTACCCCAGACAAGTTAGCACCCTTTGTACAAGAGCCAGATGATTCAAAAGTATGTCCTGGTTTTCTGCCTGAATTAGACAATCGTCCAGGTATTGGTATATTTGAATATTTCTTTGCCTGCAAAGTGCAATGACTGGAGCTAGGCACTTTGTGAATATCCTGGGCGCAGCAGATAAGCCAAAGGGCAGTGCAGAGAACTGATAGTGAGTGTGACCTGCTTTGAAGCGTAGGTCTCTTCTGCAAGATTCCCTGATTTGGATGTGCAGGTATGCTTCCTTTAAATGTAGTGTTGTCAACCAGGCATCTTTGCTTAGCATAGGAAGCAACTGGTGAAGAGTCAGTATCTAGAATTTTGGAATCACCAAAAAGGTGTTTAGAGTAGGCAGGTCCAGGATAGGACGCCATGAATTGTCTTTTCTGGGTACCATGAAAAATCTCGAGTAGAAACCTTGTCCCTTTTCCTCTTCTGGTACCAACTGAATAGCCCCTAAGCTTAAGAGAGAGACTACTTGCTTTTAGGCCTCTGTCCACTGATTCTGAGGTAGATTTGGCCAACAGCTTGGAGTTGGTAACATGTGTAAGTGAAATCTGTATCCTTGGGACACTACATTTAAAACCCATTTGTCCTCAGTAATGAGTTCCCAGTTCTTTGCATGAAGTGCAATCTTTCCCCCCAAAGGGGCAGTCAGTTAAGAAGTGCTTGGAAGTTTTAAAAAGAAGCCATTGAGGCAGATTACCATGGGGGGGGTTTATTACTCCCAAATTTGGAAGTGGAGGCTCCCCACTGCTTAGTCCTGTGCGTCCCCTGGGACTGAAGCATGGGTTTGGACTGAGAAGGTCTGGGAGAGGCAGGAAAGGACCAATTCTTAGAAGGCCAATGCATACTAAATATCTTGGGAGGTTGTACTTGTAAAAAATCTTTAACAGTTTGCATAGATTTAGCTTTTTTCTCCATCTTTTTAAGAACTTCTTCTGCCTGGTTGTCAAACAGGCAGTCCTGATTTAAGGAAGCATTAAGTAATTTCACTTTAACATGATCTGGCAAGGATTGCTTCTTAAGCCAAGCATGCCTTCTAAGTACAGACCCAATTACTGCAGCCTTGCAAGTTGCCTCTAGTAAATCAAAACAACATTGCAATGTATGTTTACCAACTTGTTCAGCAGAATGCATAAAATCCTGTAAATCCTTACTTTCAGCACAATCAGGAATCATCATTTTCTGTTTAAGCAATCCAATAATATGCAGCTGATACTTTAACATATGAAACTGGCAATTCAAGGCCCTAATGGCCAAAGTTGCATAAGTGTATACCTTCTTACCCCCCCATCTATCCAACGCCCTGGAGTCTCCATCAGAGGGGGTAGGATTTTTGGCAAAGCTTTAATGCCCTTGGGTCCCTGTGGTTTCAGGATCTGCAGTAGGATTTTTGAAAAGGAACTTGTGAGAGTCAGAACCCTGTAATATCTATCAGGTTTACTGGAAGCAGGAGTTAGAGAGTCAGGGGCCATGCTAGATTCTGAAAAGGCATCATCAACAATGTCCAGTACAGGAGGTACAACTGAAGGCCTGTGCTGGGGCAGGAGTAAGAAATCTCTAAGCCTCTTTTTAGAATCAGAGACATCCTGACTTTCCCAACAAAAAAACTCCCTGAGAGTATGCAAGGTTTCACCAAAAGAGAAATCCTCTGGGAAGGAAGCAGAGGGAATAGAGTCCTCAGCATCAGAATGCTCATAGGTAGATCAGGGTAAATCCTGGTCATCAGAGGAAACAGAAATTTCAGAATCCTGGTCAGAAGTATCATAAGCAAACCCAATCCAAGGTCTCATAGAGGGGGAAGGTTGGCTTCCCCTGATTAAAGTAATAAGGTCTTCAGTCATTCTTATTTGTTTTTTAGGCATAGAGGCCTGACCATGCGGTCTGGGCATCAGTTTTCTAGGCATAGTTCGAGTTTTAGGCCTTGAAGAAGAAGATGGCGTCGGTTTAATATGCAAGTCAGTAGGCCTGAATATATCCTCCGAAGCCGGAGCCTGCACAGCGGCTCCGGACCCACCAAAGGTAGAGCCATCCGCAGGTTCCACAGTTGAAGTTTCTCACGGCACACCGGACTCCAAATGGGTCTCAGTAGAGGCCTGCAAATCTGAAGTATCGGGTATCAGGGCCTGCGAAAGCACCTCACTGAGTACCGGCGAACTGGGCGGCCTGTCTCTGTCTTTAGCTTTGTGTTTTTTCAGAATGTCGGTAGTTGGATGGCTTACTGAAAACATATCAGGATAATTGAACCGAGCACCAAAAAATTTAGAAGCGCAAATATACCGACAACAGACAGTTTGTGGTTTAAATAAGGCACAAAACTGACAGCGAAGTATGTTGTGGTCAGGGCCTTGGCAAGGAATACAGTACGAATGAAAATCTTTATGAGGTATTTGCTTTCCACAAGAAATGCAACTATTTACTTTTACTGACATCGGTTTAGCGCAAGAAAAAGTTTCCCCAATGAGGTACTTAGCTTTTAGTTGAAGACTTCGGTTCTGAAACTTGAAAACGAAAATTTCAGGAGTTGGCCGACCGGCACTTGCGAACTGCTTCTGCTTCAAGCACCGCACGGCAAGAAAGACTGATGTAATGACGTCGGCAGCATGTTTTATACCCCTGACGACCCGACGTCATGGAAGAAGAGACAGCAACCGACATAGGACCCAAGACTTTGTTAATTAGGCCGACTGAGGGCTACTGCATGCAGATAACCCTAATGTAATGACTGCAACAGTGAAACACGAAGAAAACTGATGCATTCCAAGTATTCCAGGATCTTCAGCAATTCACCTGTTGACTCATTCAGCCATGGCAACAAAAAAATGTAGCAGAGGAGGACAAACACCTTCTGTTGCAACTTGAAGGGTACAGACTAGACATGTGAAGGCTAAGAGCAAGAGTTCTAAGTCTTGAAAGCAGTTCAGGGTCCAGGTTAATGCTCCAGGACTTGGATAAGGCAAGTTAGTGAGGTAAATGTATATCTGAATGTCCTGGGTTCTGCAGTAGACTAGTACTGGAACAACTAATTTTTTTTAAAGATCTTAGGCACAACAGCTAACCCTGAAGATAAACTTGCAGTGGGATCCCCCTGCCTTGAATATGACAAAGACCTTGTGGTCCCTTTGCAAGGATTTCTGTAAGCAAGCAACCGTCAGTCTTATGTTTTTCATCAAGGCATGAAGAAACAAGAGGAATAAATTAGCATGCAAGATTAGTATCATGAAATCTGGGACATTCAGGAATTTAAGTCTCGACAGGAAGTAGATATTTCTTAGCGGTACCTCTTCTTGGCATCAGAGAAAATATGACTCCCTCTCTTCATGGCACTTCTCCTACTGTGGCCCGCTATAGCAGCCCCTCCAGTGCAAATACCAACACAAGTCTTTGGTCATCTGGCACTTGAAGCATTCCTTGAAATTCTGGAACATACAAACTGTAATAATGATCCATGGTACACAATCTGCAGCAACCATTTGCCTTCTGTGATTATATTCTATTGTGCTGGAAAAAAGACCTAGACATCCTCAAATCATCTGTGAGGATTGTTCAGAACAAATAGGACTTAAGAGTTGAGGTGGGATGCAGCTGAAAAGAATTGTGACACAGTTACTGTTGCTTCACAAGTCCAGACTCCATGGGCCACCAAGCTTCATTTTCTGTCTTGCCACACTTTTTCTAACCTTCTTCCCATTTGCTTGTTTCATGTCAGTATCAGAGAAAGACTCAGTGTTTAGATGGGTAGACAAGGTTTGATTGAATAAACTGTTTCACTGGGAACCCTGTGGGTAATTTCAGCAAATGCCTGTGCCAAAAAGCAAATTCACCAAATGCCACTTTTAACCCCAGTGGAGGTTGGCCTTTTCTTCACTGATTACTGAGTATGGAGTTAGTATATACCCTTCTTAGAGAGGAAATCCAACGAGGATGACAGTGGTGGACTGTACAGTCAGGTGGCCTGGCAGGCAAAGGTAAGACTGGAGAACTCTGATTTCTCTTTACAGTTTCTTCTTAAAACAGGTACAACACAGGAAGACAAGCTGCGGTCTCTAGGCAAAAATGCACTGCAAGTGTGAGACCTGGCTGGGGATATGATGCTCTCAAGCAGAATTTCTCTATTTTCATAAGTCGATACACTATGCTACAGCCTAAGCCTACTCATAAATATAACAATTAACATTAGCAATACAAACATCAAAAAAAAAAGGACATGATAACCAACAGTACACCCACCTACTACCAGCTCTGCATTTCAAACTCTGAAATGAAAATGATGATGAAGGCTTTTCTTCTCTATGCATCAGGAGTATGGTTATAGTCCTGGTGAGAGTAAATCAGACTGGCTGGAAAAAGTACAGTTTTGTACCTACCATAAATGTAGATGTTCGAGTGCTAATACAGCTGCAGTCATAACAGATGGGGTTTTCCTGCCGTTAGGCGGGTCCTCGGTCGGCCGAATTCCAAAGTCTAGGTCCGGCGTCGGATGTCGTCGCTTCTTCCCTGACGTCAGTGTGACAGGGGTATAAAAAACCCAGCCGATGCCATTTTCTTCAGTTTTTCTTGCCCCAGATGTCAGCTGCCCCCAGAAGGAAGGCAATACATAAATTTATGTAATAATACAATGCAATATAATCAAAAAACAGTAGTTGCAAGCAAATACACCATAAAAGAATACCCCAATCAGGTTGTATGAGGAGGTGTTAGCCATTAGGCCTGTCCCAAGAGGGGAAGGAGGGAGGGAAACCTGGACTGCAGCTGTATTAGCACTCGAACATCTACATTTATGGTAGGTACAAAACTGTACTATGTTCATCGTGCATACAGCTGCAGTCATAACAGATGGGTAGAATCCCAAAGCTAAAAAAGGGGTGGTAGGCACTAAGTGGAACTAGGAGGAGCCAGGATGCCCTGCAAGACTGCAGTGGCAAAGCCCGCTCTAGATTTGGAGTATAATGGTAGGTGATAGTGCTTGGAGAAAGTATGTACAGAACTCCAAGTGGCTGCTTCCAAAATATCTTTGGTAGGAACCCCCCTGAGGAAAGCTGCAGAGGTAGCTGTGGCCCTTGTGGAGTGAGATCTGATGCCTGCAGGTACAGTTTTACCATGGAAAGAGTAACAAAAGTGTATGCAGTGGGATATCCATTTTGAGATTGTCTGTTTGGAAATAGGCTTCCCTTGAGCTCCTGTAGCACAGGACACAAAGAGTTGCTCTGATTTTCTGAAAGGCTTTGTTCTGTCCAAATAATAACGTAGCTGTCTGTGAATGTCCAAGGAATGTAGTAGTCTCTCCCCCTTTGTTTTGAGGATTAGGGTAAAAGGTAGGTAAGTGAATAGCTTGATTCAAGGCTACACTGGATACTACCTTTGGCATAAAGGAAGGATTGGTTCGTAAGGAAACTCTGTCCTGATGGAAAATGATGAAAGGCTTCACAGCCATGAGGGCTTGTAGTTCCGAAACCCTGCGAACTGAGGTGATAGCCAGAAGAAAGGCTGTTTTCCAGGACAAATATTGCAGTTCTGTTGAAGCAGCTGGCTCAAAAGGAGGCAAGGTCAGTTTTTCTAGAATGAAATTGAGATCCCAAGCAGGTATTGGTTGTTTCCTTGGGGGTCTTAGATTCTTAGTCCCTCTGAGGAACTGTCTTAAGAGAGGGTGAGAGAATAAGAGTGGATCAGTGTTGTATTCTGCAGAAATGGCTGAGGCATGGATTTTGATGGAGGAGAATGAAAGTCCACTGCTTAGCATCTCAGCTAGGTACTGTAATATTTGAGGTAAATTCAGTATTCCAGGATTATGACCCTTTTTCTGATTCCAGGCACAAAACCGTTTCCATTTGGCGGAATAGGCTTTTCTAGTAGAAGGCCTTGTGGCCTCCAAAATGACATCCTGCACCTCCTTGGAGAGTAGGGTCTGTTGTGAATTTAAGGAATCTTCCATGCGGCTAGATTGAGTGTTTTCAGCTGACTGTGAAGAGTTTTGAAGTTGTGCTGAGTCAGTAGTAGAGGCATTAGAGGCAGGATCCATGGTGGGGAATGCGTCAGGCTCCTCAGGAGTGGGTACCAGTGTTGTCTTGGCCAGTCTGGAGCAATGAGAATCATCTTTGGTCTGTCTGCTCTGGTTTTTAATAGAACTTTGGGCAGCAGAGGAAGAGGTGGAAAGGCATAAACTGTCATTGTTGTCCAACTGAATGAGAGTGCGTCCACTTTCCAGGCCTGTGGATGAAAGGTCCTTTTGCAGAATTTTGTCAATTGGTGATTTCTGTGGGTGGCAAAGAGATCTATATCTGGCCTTCCCCATGCTTGGATTATCTTTGCAAAAACTTGAGGATGCAACTTCCATTCGTGTGGATCTGTCATATTTCTGCTTAGGTTGTCTGCCAGCGTGTTTTCCTTGCCTGGCAGGTACTGTGCTTGAAGTTCGATTTGTAATTCCAGAGCCGTGTTCCAAAGTGACATGGCTAGCCTGCATAGGGGATATGAATGGGTTCCTCCCTGTTTGTTTATGTACCACATTACTGTGGTGTTGTCTGTCCTCATCAATAGCTGGCCTGGATGCAGTAGGTCTTTGAAAGCCATAACAGCATTTATTACTGCTAGCATTTCCTTTTGATTGATGTGAAGGTGCTTTTCTTTTTGGGACCATTTGCCCTGAATGCACCGATCTGTCATGTAGCGTAGTCCGAGGCGTCTGTTGTGATGACTTGATTTGCTTGAGGCTTGCAGAATGGGAGACCTGTGTTTCTTTGGCATGCTTGAGCCCACCACAGAAATTCCTTTTGAAGACATGGAATCAGTGGTATAATTGTTTCCAAACTGTGGCTGTGTTGAGACCATAAGTTTTTTAGGTACCATTGAAGTTTCCTCATATGCAGCTTTGCACATGGGATTAGCAGGATGCAAGATGCCATGAATCCCAGAGCCTGCAGGATTTTCCTTGCAGTCAGCCTGGTGAAGGTTGCCAGTTTTCTGAAGCATTGAGTTATTGCCCTTGTTTCTCTGGCGTGAGGTAGGCCATCTGGGTATTTGTATTCAAGCTGGCACCCAGGAAAATTATTGTTTGAGAGGGTATTAGCCTTGATTTCTTTTTGTTGATTGTGTATCCCAGAGAATTCAACAACATTATTACAAACGCCAGATGTTTCAGAAGTATGTGTTTGCTGTCCGCTTGGATCAGGCAGTCATCCAAATATGGGTATATTTGTATCCCTTGAAGTCTGCAGAAGGCAATTACTGATGCCAGGCATTTCGTGAACACTCTGGGTGCAGTAGATAAGCCAAAGGGCAATGCAGAGAATTGATAATGGGTTGAACCTGCAAGAAATCTGAGGTATCTTCTGCAATCTTGTCTGATTGGGACATGCAGGTATGCCTCCTTGAGGTCCAATGTTACCAGCCAAGACTCCTTGCCCAGCATGGGAAGAAGCTGCTGTAATGTGAGCATCTTGAATTTTGGTACGAGTAAAATGTGTTTAGGATGGATAGGTCCAAAATAGGTCTCCAATCTTTGCCCTTCCTTGGTACCAGGAATAGTCTGGAATAAAAACCTTGACCCTGTTCTTGTGCAGGTACCTCTTGAATAGCTTTCATGTCCATGAGATCTGAAATTTGTTTTTGTGCCTCTGCCCTTTGATTGTGTGGCAGGTTTGGCATGCCTCTCATTTTTGGAAGGGTGTGAAAGTGGAATCTGTAGCCTCTGTCTATAATGTCCAGGATCCATTTGTCTTTTGTGACAATATGCCAATTTGTCGAAAATAATGCCAGTTTTCCGCCTAAAGGTGCTGCCATTTGAGCCTTGCTTGGCATACAAAGGGGAAAGTCATTGGTTCTGCTTTCTGAATGGCTGTGAACTATCCTCACCACCTCTTTGTGTAGGTGCTTGCCATTATCTGCCTCTAAATGATCCTTGAGATTGCCCTCTACCCCTCGGGCGCCTGTATCTGCCTCTTTGGGGTCTGTCCGTGGCTGGAAAGGACCAATTTTTTAAGGCCAATTTCTACTGAAACGTGGAGGTTGTACCTGTAGGAAAACTTTCACTGTTTGCATTGATTTTGCCTTTTCCTCCATTTTCTTTAATACCTCCTCAGCTTTAACACCAAACAATACATCTTTTTGAAGAGGTGCATCTAGTAATTTAGCTTTGACATGATCTGGTAAGGTTTGCTCTTTGAGCCAAGCATGTCTACGTATGACTGAACCTGTAACA
The DNA here is from genome assembly GCF_019279795.1 of Protopterus annectens. NCBI lineage: Eukaryota > Metazoa > Chordata > Ceratodontiformes > Protopteridae > Protopterus > Protopterus annectens. Next base: position 500,479,982 of record NC_056745.1, read on the forward strand.
GCAGCTCTACATGAGGCCTCTAAAGCATCAAAACCACATTGCAAGGTATGTTTACCCACTTGCTCTGCACTATGTAACAAATCCTGCAACTCCTTCAAGTCTGGTTGTTCAGGTTGTGACATTTTGCTTTTCAACTGAGATAACAGAAACTGTTGATACTTTAACATATGGAAGTGACAGTTTAATGCCCTCATGGTTAAGGTGGCCGAGGTGTATACCTTTTTCTCCCACCTTTCTAAAGCTCTGGAATCTCTCTCTGAAAGTAATGGATTTTTGGCAGTGGAGGCCTCAATTCCCTTGGGACCCTGTGAAATAGTTTCCGGGTCAGCCGCATGGCTTTTGTATAGGAATTGGTGTGAATCAGGCACCCGGTAATACCGGTCAGGCTTGACTGAAGCTGGAGGTAAAGAATCTGAGTTAAGGCTGGCCTCCGAATACACATCATCTAGTATGTCTAAGACAGGAGGTATAGCCAGAGGCCTGTGCTGAGGGAGCAAGAGGAAATCCCTAAGCCTTTTCTTGGAGTCTGAGTACTCTTGGCCTTCCCAGTGGAAGTGTTCCCTCAAGGTATGTAAGGTTTCCCCAAAAGTGTAATCCTCAGGGGGGGAGACAGAGGGAATGGACTCCTCTGCATCAGAATCTTCAAAAGGGGAGTATGAATGTTCCTGGTCTTCAGAATGTTCTGAAGGAATGGAGGCCTGGTCCGAGGAAGGGTATTCTTCCTCCACTCTGGGCCTTTTGTCCGAGGGGGGTTGAGAACCCCTGATAAGAGTAATCAAATCCTCAGCCATTTTGAGCATCTGCTTTTTAGGCATGGGGCCTTGAGAGGGGCCCTGTGGAGCTTGTCTTTCAGTATGCATGGCTGCTTTAGACTTAGTGAAAGCCTTAATGGAAAAAGAAGAAGAAGGCCTGAAGACACCTTGAGAGGTGGCAGGCCTGTCTAAACTTTCCCCGCCAAGAGTGGCTTCGGTATCTGTAGTCAGGGTGTGGGCCGAAAAGCCTGCGACCTCGGGCACAGAAGACACCGCCAATGAAGTGTCATCGGTAGTCAGGGGCTGCATAGGCACCTCGCTGAGAACCGGAGCACCTGTAGTCGGCTTTAGCGTGGTGTCGGTAGAAGTCGCGGACCTCGTATGTCGGTCCTTATATTTGCGTCTTTCACTCAAAACTGGAGTTGGAGTATCCGACGACATAATGTAATTAAACTTTTTGCCAAAATAGTGTTGGGCGAACTCCGCCCGCCGCTTAATAGTGCGTCTGTTGAATGTAGCACAAAAATGACAGGCAGAGATGTCGTGGTCTGGGTCTAAGCAAGGAATGCAGAGGGAATGAAAATCCTTATGCGGTATTTGCTTCCCACATGAAATGCAATTATTAACTTTGTCTGACATCGGTCTGAGGCAAGAAAAGTTTCCATACTAAGAAAAGAACAACTAAGCCACAAAAGAAAACCAAACAAATGGACTCAGGAAGCAGCTCTTGAATAAGCCCAACGAGAAAAGTTTCCCCAACGGGGTACTTAGCTTTCAAGAAGACTTCGGTTGAAAAATATTCGTAATCTCAGGAGCTGGCCGACCGGCACTTGCGAACTGCTTCTGCTTCGGGCACCGCGCGGCAAGAAAGACTGAAGAAAATGGCGTCGGCTGTGTTTTTTTATACCCCTGTCGCACTGACGTCAGGGAAGAAGCGACGACATCCGACGCCGGATCTAGACTTTGGAATTCGGCCGACCAAGGACCTGCCTGACGGCAGGAAAACCCCATCTGTTATGACTGCAGCTGTATGCACGATGAACATCAGGGGATGCAAAGCTCTGGAAGTCAGGCTAGGTATCAAACACTGCCTGTAGCAGAGTTTCTGAAGGTCATAATTGCAGTAGTGATCCAAATAAAGAACGCACATTGATTAGTCACAATTGTTTTGTCCAGGTTCACTAAACAGATGTGAATGACTCTGGCAAACTCTGATGATCCTTTCAATATCCACAGCAGGACAGAGAACTAAATCAGTGTTTCATGGTTGGGAGGGAAACGGCACTGCTCCTCGTGAATCAGATTAATGATTATAAAAGCCTGTCTTCTTTCTTTCTCTGTTTTTTTAATACTCGCTTTTTCTCCCCACTACCTGCTTGCCAAAAGTCCTACCCTTGAGCAACAACCATTCAACTCCCACAATCCCTTCGTCATCCCCCTTCGATATTCATACACAAACAGAGAATGAAAACACTGTTCTATGGGAGACAGAATTTGCACCGCTCTTTGTGAAACACTGGCATGACTACAACAGTTTCTCTCTCTCTCTTTTTTTTAAATGTTCTTTTTTTTTCTCTCCATCAGCTACCAACCATGTACCACACTTAGGCAGCAGTGAATCGCAAGAGGCAGCCATCTAAGCAGCCATTAGGATAATTTTTGTGTATCCTAAACCCTCAATGCCCAAAGGCAGTCAACAGATTTAGCTTGCTATACTGGCCTCTTTACATGTACACTACTGTGCATACCTGGCTACAGCTCATGTCACTTGGAATGCATACCTCCACTCTGACCCTACTGCTGCAGGTATAACCACAATGCATTCAGCCTCAAATGGGTATAAGTACAGCAGAGGTCCTTGCTACCTCCCATAATCCAGGATAACCAAACTGGCATCAGCCTCTCAGTCCTATCCTCCCCAAGCCGGCACCTCTAGCGCTCGGGACAGTAATCAAACTTTGGTTATCCGGGTAGTAGTCGGGGCTTCATCCTGCTATAATACTGAAATCTCCTTTTCCTGCATCTAAGTAAAGGTTTTCTCAAACAGCCTGAGAAACACGACTCCTCTACAAATGGAACACATTTTTTCTGCTCAATTTTTGGAAAATAGAAACCACCACTCTTTCCAAGCAACAATGAAAAGATACACTATGTATGATATCCCAACATCCATGGCAGAAAGTCATCCACTCCTGTAGCTTTGCCACAGTGGAACTAGAGTCATTCAGTGACCTCAACAATGGAGATTTTAACAAAAGGTGCTAACTAAAACTAAAGGAGGGGAGGCAGATTATCAGTGAAACCTCAATCTAGCAGCCAGAGTCACACATTCTTCAGAAAAATACTGCACATCACAGTATCCATGGTACATATGTCATGCAGTGTTTTCACTCAAAGCCTCAGAAACGCACAGTCAATTTTAGGGCCACATGCTTCAAAAAGTTTCATCTACCAGAACCCAAAGAGGATCACTATGACAAAAAGTACAGTTTTGTACCTACCATAAATGTAGATGTTCGAGGATTCCATTGCTGCAGTCCTGACTATTGGGTATAGTCCGCGTCCAGTCGGCCCGAATACCAGAGTATAAGGCTGACGTCGGTCAGGGCGCATTAGACTGACGTCAGTACGTCAGGGTACTAATGCGCATGACCGACGTCATATCCTCAGTCTTTTCTTGCCCCAGATGTCAGAAGACCCTAAAAAGACAAACCCCAAAAAACCTGCACCAAAAACATGTACAATATATACAACAATATATACAAAAATATAAACATGTAAACTCACCTACACAACCACCCCTAAATACAGAGGGAAGGAGGGAGGGTAAATTGGACTGCAGCAATGGAATCCTCGAACATCTACATTTATGGTAGGTACAAAACTGTACTATGTTCTTCGCCTTCCATTGCTGCAGTCCTGACTATTGGGTAGAATCCCAAAGCAGAGGTAAGGGAGGCTGGCAAATTATAAAGAAGTAGGAGCTGACAACATGCCTTGCAAAACAGCTGTGGCAAAACCAGCCCTAGACTTAGAGTAGATAGGAAGGTGATAATGCTTAGAGAAAGTATGCACTGAACTCCAAGTAGCTGCTTCCAAAATATCCTTAGTTGCCACCCCTTAGAAATGCTGTTGAAGTGGCAGTAGCCCTAGTGGAATGAGGCCTAATCCCAGCTGGAATCTCCTTGCCATGATGGGAATAACAAAATGCAATGCAAAAGCCAATCCACCTAGAAATAGTTTGTTTTGACACAGGCTTGCCCTGAGAACTCAAAGCAAAAGAAACAAACAACTGCTGAGACTGCCTAAAATCCTTAGTCCTGCTTAAATAATAACGCAATTGCCTGTGTACATCTAAAGTGTGCAAAATCTTTTCCCCTTTATTTTGAGGGTCTGCAAAAAAGGTAGGCAAATGAATAGTTTGGTTTAAAGCCACACTAGAAACCACCTTAGGCATAAAAGAAGGATTAGTACGTAATGATACCCTATCCTTATGAAAAATCAAAAAGGGCTCTACTGCCATAAGGGCCTGCAACTCAGACACCCTTCTTGCAGAAGTAATAGCCAACAGAAAAGCAGTCTTCCATGACAAGTATTTCAATTCAGCAGTAGCTGCAGGCTCAAAAGGTTGTAGAGTAAGTTTTTCCAACACAAAATTGAGATCCCAAGCAGGAGTAGGAGCTCTACGTGGGGGTCTTATATTCTTTGCCCCTCTAAGAAACTGCTTGAACAAAGGATGCGAAAACATAGGTGGGTCACAATCATAGTGAGCTGAAATTGCTGCAGCATGAATCTTTATGGAAGAGAAGGACAAACCTTTGTCCAATAATTCAGTAAGATATTGAAGAGCCACACTCAAATTAGGCTCAGAAATCTCCAAATTCTTTGCCGTACTCCAAAATAAAAATCTCTTCCATTTTTCTGCATACACTTTCCTTGTACTAGGTCTTCTAGCTTCCATAATCACATTTAAAACTTGTTGAGGAAGTTGAGACCTGCTGTGTTTCAACACAGAATATGCCAAGCTGTTAGATGAAGAGAGTGTAGCTTGACATTGAGCAGATGACCGTCCTTCTGAGATAACAGATGAGGAATCAGAGGTAAAGGCCATGGAGGCTTCTTTACCAGACTCCGTAGTAGAGGGTACCAGTGTTGCCGAGGCCAATCTGGAGCTATCAAAATCATCCTTGGCCTGTCTTGTCTGACCTTTAACAGTACCTTTGGAAGAAGAGGTAGAGGTGGAAAGGCATACACATGAAGGTTTTTCCAACTGAAAGACAGAGCATCCACTTTCCAAGCTGTGTGATGAAACCCCTTTGTGCAATACTTTGGCAGCTGGTGGTTTAGTGGAGAAGTGAACAGATCTATGTCTGGAGTTCCCCATGACACTGTCAGTTTCTGAAATACATGAAGATCCAGTTTCCACTCGTGGGGATCCATGATTTGTCGGCTTAACACATCTGCTAAGGAGTTCTGTGCTCCTGGCAGAAACCTTGCCTGAAGAGTTAGTTGCAGGCTTAGCGCAGTCTCCCATAAAATCATTGCTTGCCTGCATAGAGGATAAGAATGTGTTCCCCCTTGCTTGTTGATGTACCACATGACAGTTGTGTTGTCTGTTAGAATCAACACCTGCCCTGGAAGAAGTAACTCCTTGAAAGCCATTAATGCAAACTGGACTGCTAACATCTCTTTCATGTTGATATGTAGATGCTGTAGTCGGGCAGGCCACTTGTCTTGTATCCACTTTCCATTTAGATGAGCTCCCAAGCAATGTCCGAGGCATCTGTCGTCAAGATTTGACTTGCCTCTGGCCGGGTCACAGACAGTCCCTTGTTTAGGTGACATTCCTGAGCCCACCACAAGAATTCTTTTTGAAGGCAAGGTATTATTGGAATGACAGTGTCCAAATCCTGGCAGTGCTGTGTCCATACATTTTTGAGATACCATTGTAACTTCCTCATATGCAGTTTGGCATTGGGAAGCACCAGAATACAAGATGCCATGAACCCTAATGCTTGAAGGACTGTCCTTGCAGTCAGCACGGACTGATGCGATAGTTGATGGAAGTAAAGTGACAGACTCTTTTGTTTGTCCGGGGTTAACCAGGCCATCTGGGCTGCTGTATTCAGTCTCACACCCAGAAAGCACATGTCTTCAGAGGGTACTAGACTGGACTTTATTTCGTTCACAGAATACCCTAGGCATCTTAGCACTGCAATAACATATTCCAGGTGCTGTAGAAGAACTTCCTTTTCTTGAGCCAGAATCAGGCAGTCGTCCAAGTAAGGATAGATTTGAATTCCTTGAAGCCTGAAATAAGCTATTACTGGAGCCAGAACCTTTGTGAACACTCTGGGCGCAGTAGATAAGCCAAAGGGCAATGCAGAGAACTGATAATGAGAATTTCCAGCTCGAAACCGCAGATACTTCCTGCAACTTAGCCTTATAGGCACATGAAGGTAAGCTTCTTTGAGATCTAAAGTTACCATCCAGTGATTTTTGCCCAGCAGAGGTAAAAGCTGTTGTAACGTCAACATCTTGAACTTGGGAATGTCCAGATAAGTGTTGAGGAGAGATAAATCCAAAATTGGTCTCCACGTGTTTCCCTTCTTTGGTACAAGGAACAGGCGAGAATAAAATCCTAGGCCCCTTTCTGATACAGGGACTGGCTGAATGGCCCCTATGTGAAGTAACTGAGAAACTTGCTTGTGAGCCTCTTTTCTTTGTGGAGGAGGAACGTCTGGCATGCCTTTGAAAGGGGGGATTGTATGGAAATAAAATCTGTAACCGTGGTGAATGATATCCAACACCCATTTGTCTTGAGTAATTAAATCCCAATTTTCTTTGAAAAGAGACAGTCTTCCTCCCAAAGGAGCTGCCAAACGAGAATCTGCTGGCAGCTGAAAAGACAGGTCATTGGGTCTGTTTACGAAAGGACTGACCCTGCCCTCACCAGAAGTCTGAGCAGGCGAACTCCTGTTCTAGGCCTAAAAGAACCTTGAGGCCTGCCCCTACCACGCCTAGACCTACCCCTAGACTGAGAATCATAAGCAGGATATGTCCACCCCTTAGCAGGCCAATTTCTACTAAACTTCGGTGGCTGCACCTGCAAAAAATCTTTAACAGTTTGCATAGACTTAGCTTTGTCCTCCATTTTCTTTAAAACTGCTTCCACAGGCGATCCAAACAACACATCAGACTGTAAAGGAGCATCCAAAATCCTTGTCTTAACATGCTCAGCTAAATTCTGATCCTTCAACCATGCATGCCTGCGAAGAACAGAACTGGTAGCAGCCACCCTCGAGGAGGCCTGTACAGCATCAAAACCACATTGCAAAGAATGCTTACCCACTTGTTCAGACACATGAACCAAATCCAGCAACTCTTTACACTCAATACCTTCCGCCAAAGCATCCACCTTAGATTTCAATTGTGAAAGGAGATAATTCTGATATTTTAGCATGTGAAACTGACAATTCAAAGCTCTCATGGCTAGAGTGGAAGAAGTATACACTTTCTTTCCCCACCTATCCAAAGCCCTTGCCTCTTTATCAGTGGGAACAGGATTTTTAACCACAGAGGCCTTTACACCCTTAGGCCCTTGAGAAATAGTTTCTGGGTCCGCCCTAGGACTCTTAAACAAATATTTATGAGCTTCGGGCACCCTATAATACCTATCAGGCTTAACAGGAGCAGGAGGCAAAGAATCAGGGTTCAGGGAAGCCTCTGCAAAAACATCTTCCACCACATTCAACACAGGAGGAATAGCTAAAGGCCTATGCTGGGGTAAAACAAGAACTCCCAAGCCTTTTCCTGGAATCAGAGTAATCCTGGCCTTCCCATTTAAAGTGCTCCCTCATGGAATGCAAAGTCTCTGAAAATGAGAAATCCTCAGGCGGAGAAGCTGTAGGAGTGGAATCATCCACATCAGAATCAGAATAAGTGGGATACTCCTGCATCTCTTCCACAGAAGATTCTGAAGCCTCTGAACACTGCTCAAAACTATCAAACTCCGGTTCCACCCTAGGCCTCTTATCAGGCGGAGGCATAGAACCCCTAATCATAGTAATCAAATCTTCTGCCATTTTAAGCATATGTTTCTTAGGTACAGAACCCGAAATGCTAGGAGAAGCCCGCACTAAAGCTGAACTAGGCCTACCCCTTAAAGAAGTTTTGGCAACAGAAGGAGAGGCTCTAACTACCTTGGGAAGAGAGGGAAGAACAGTCACCTGAGAAGCCCCCTCAGCCTGGCCTACCTCCTGAGAAGGCACATCCTGTAAGAGTATAGTTTCTGCCTGGGACTCCATGGAAACTCCTGGCAAAACCTCCGGCTCCACTGAGCCTTCTAAAGAACCGACGTCCGGGACTGCCGGTTCCTCAACCCTAGGCTTCACTGTTTTATCCTTGCGCTTCTTGAGGAAGCGGCGCCGGAGCATCCGTCGTCATTTTATAATTGCAACGCTTCCCAAACACTAACCTGGCACAGTCTAACCTCCTCTTAATAGTGCGTTTGTTAAACCTAGCACAAGAGCGGCAACCAACAACGCCGTGCTCAGGCCCTAAGCAAGGTATACACAAGGTATGATAATCCCTATGCGGTATCTGTTTCCCACAAGAAATACAGTTATTCACTTTTTCTGACATCCGGTAAAATACTGAGGCAAGACAAAATCAAAATGTTCCCCAACGGGTACTTAGCCAACTCTGTTTCGGTCTGAAACTCCGGTTTCGGAAATATTTCAGTACGCCAACCTGCACTCGCAAAACTGCTTCTGCATCGGACCATGCGGCAAAAAAGACTGGGGATATGACGTCGGTCATGCGCATTAGTACCCTGACGTACTGACGTCAGTCTAATGCGCCCTGACCGACGTCAGCCTTATACTCTGGTATTCGGGCCGACTGGACGCGGACTATACCCAATAGTCAGGACTGCAGCAATGGAAGACGAAGAACATCTGCAAATGCTTCTTTAAAAGCCAACTTAGTGTGCCTTATTAGCTCTGTGGTGTACAGGCTTATAGCCCTGATTAAAACTTGGATGACCTGGGTTTTTAATTGGCAGCCCAGATGCAGGTTGGTGGAATCAGTGAATGGGTTGTGCACGGTCGGGTTTCCGGGAGGAAAGTGAGTGTCTACGGGTGTGCATGCCAAGAGATTTCCTGAGTTGATACCATAGAAGCCCACAAAGCACCTGTTCCAAGGGAGGGAAGCAGTCAACTGCAAGCTTACGTCACTTGCGTATGACATGTCTACCGCATGCCTCCCTAAGGAATAGGCATGCTCAGGGAGCTGGAACTTGCAGAAAATCACCAAATCAAAGCAGATGGCAATACCGACCGCTACATCTTAGTCTGAAAAGAACAAATGGGTTAACAGGTTTTCACCCTTTAGGGATCAAACAAGTCAAATAAGGTGTCCATAAGGGAGGCCAGTCAACTGTGGATGAGGCAAATATGAAAAAAAAATGCTCTGAGGATCTCTCTTGCAGTACAGGACTTAAAGGGAAGAACAGAAACAGAAAGGAAGTAATTGATCAGGCTCTGTGTCTGGAAGAAGAAAGACCTGTTTAAGTTTGGCGTCTAGCCTGTACCAAGAAAACTAGGTTTTGGGTAGGTATTAATACTGACTTTTTCAGACTGACTGCGTGAAACCCAGGTCCTGAATTAAGGTAATGGTAAATCTGAAATTAGTTAAGAGTACCTGTTGAGATGTGATCTGTATTAAGGTTGTCCAAATAAGGGAATATCTGCATTCCCCAAATCATGAAGTAAGCTATTACTGGGCTGAGGCACTCTGTAAATACTCTGGGGGCTGTAGAAATTCCAAAAGGCAAAGCAGAGAACTTTAAGTGTGATTTGGCAGAAGAAAAACCTCAAATTTCCTACAAGCTGGGTGAACAGAAATGTGAAGAAAGGCATCCTTTAGGTACACAGACACTATGAAGCCTTGAGGAAGGATAAATGGAAGCACAGCCTGCAGGGATAACATCTTGAAAGATGGAACAAGGAGAAAGGTGTTGAAGGTTGAGATATCCAGAATTGATCTCCACTCACCTAATTTTCTTGGCCTGTGAAATACTATGGAATATAACCCCTTTCTCCATATTGTGGAGGCACCAGTTCTATTGTGAACTGGTCTAGCAAGGTTTGAATGATGGAACAGAGCAATTGTAAATTATTTTGTGGAGGAGGAATGCCAATGAAAGGACTGACTTCTTTCCAGGTCATTCTGTATCCCACTTATATGACAGAGCACCCATTTGTCTGAAGTGATGAGTAGCCAGTTTCTAAATGGAAGGAAAGAACCAAAGGATGGAGAGATGGAAAGTTAGTAGTCAGGCAGACCTGTTTAGGTAAGGCGGCCTCCCGGAAATAGAATCCCTGCTGGGTTTGTCCTGGAATCTTTTCCTAGGCATTTTTTTTTGTCATTATGAGAAAGCGGTGGGTTTTGCATAGGAGTTCCTTTAGTATCTTGGCACAGAAGTTAAAAAAAAAAAAATTCAATCAGTCTGCAGTCCTTCATACTTTTACCTTGGTCATGAAATTCTCTGAAAAGACTGGCAGCATCCAGACTAGACAAAAGGTCTTTGTTTAAAGAAAAGTCTAGGAGTTTCACACCATAATATCTTCAAGAAGGGGCTGAGAACACAATCAAGTACACATCCTGATCTCAGAACCTGTAGCAGTTGCCCTAGAGGAGGCTTCCACTGCCTCATACCTGTACTTAAAGCTGTGCCTAGCTACTTGGGATGCCTGTGACACCAAAGATAAAGCCTGTTGTTTATTGGAAGATTGTTCAGGGGAGGACAAAATTTTATTTAAACTGCTGAGGAAAGATGACAGGATTTAGTGATTTCAGACGTATAATTCAGACCTCTGAAAGCTACAGTGGAAGTAGTACAAATCTTTTCCTCCAGTCTGTCCACTGCTCAGCAGTCTTTATTTGAAGGAAAAACACTGTCAGCAGGAATCAACTTAGAAGGCATACAGAGGGGTCTGCCACAGGATTTTCTGCAAACATTTCAAGTCCTCAGGTAACTTGTAAAACATGTCAGTCCTTTTAGGTGCTAGTGGCTGGGCATCTGGTATAGTGGAAGTGGATGGAAAAGCTTCAAGAACAGGAGGTGCACGACCAGGGGTGCCTACTTCCAAGACATTATAGTACCTCAGTTGAACTGCAAAAACCTGCTTTGATTGCCATCCAGAATGCTTCATCATATCACAGTTTCCCCAAATGAAGCCTCTTCAACAGGGGAGTCTGGCGAAAGCGAATCTTCATCACCTGAGGCCACTTGACCTGGTAAATGGATTTGGGCTGAACAGGCCAAAGAGTGCTCATCTGAGTCGCATTCCTTTTTATGCTCAGAAGTGTCTGCCTCTTTTGTGGAGTGAAAGACAAAACAGTAGTAGTGGGCTCTGAAAGGAATGGTAGTCAGATTGCCACTATGGCATTAAATAGATTCTATGAAAAATCCATCCACTTATTTTCTTTGAATGTCTGGAGGGAAGAAATGTTTTTAGCATTTTGTTGCTTTTTTCTTGGTGTGATGTCTACTTTGAACAAATGCAGAGTCTCTAACCCCTGATAAGCCTCGATGATCGATCCTGGAATTCACTCTATAAAGAAGATCCACAGTATACCTTCAGAAATGATTAAGTGGGGTTCCCCTCACACTGTTAGCAGTAACTTACGATATACAAACCTCAGATGCCATTATGGCCATCACCAGGGTCGTAGTTGCAGGAGTCTGAGCATGTGTCAGGCGGACTTCAGCTTCTGCAACCTCTGAGTACATCTGAGTCTGACTAGGCAGTTACGATATCAGGCTTAGGCCTCAAACTGTAGAGAAGTCCACAACTTTTGCTTTGGTGAGGCACTTAAGGAGGGGAGTTTAAAAGTAGGAATTAAGAGACAAAAACTGTATTCTTAGGTCTATGAAACAAAATTTTGTAGTAGTGCTCTGTACCCAGACAGAAAAGGCACTGGGAGCAGAGATGCTTGCAGGGAATATGCCCACTGCAATCACACTTTCCCCCTTCTAGTGGACTTCTAATACAGCAACAAACAGCAACACAATTGAGAAACAAAGGAAAAATCCTCAAGAGGGTGACCAGTGCAGGCCAATGGTAGTAATGACCACCATATGCATTCAGACTTAGAGCAAGATAGTCTGAAGATTTACGCTCCATATGTCCACTTATGTACCCTTATGCCTGCAGACTTGGGTCATACATTGGATGCATGGCTCTAGGAAAGGTTTTGGCTTTGATATCCTAGCCACTTGTTTAGGTTATTTGGAGAGATCACCCAAAATTTTGTAATACCGCAAAAGTGATCTAAGGAAGGACATCTGACAAACTTATTCTCAAGTTACTTATGAATCTGCCCTTGCTACACGTAAAAAAGCACATTTTTGCATAACAATAAACAATTTCCAGTTTTAGGGTCAGTAGTGTGAAGGAATATTTTTTGTAACAGGTTACAGCAACCTAACTAAACTAAACCAGGTATTTTCATCTGTCACTACTACTGTCGTATGCATGACATACCTGCTTGGTGATGGGGGCGTATGAAGTGACATTGTTGGTACCCCTGTTGTTGGTGTTACATGGCTCGGTAACTGCGTACCTTGTGATAAGCTACGACTTAATTGAGGAGTATTGTTGCTCAAGCCCCTCATTGGAAGGCTTAGTGCACCTGTAAAATTAAGACAACAGTTTTGTGACATTTTTAAGAGCTTACATTGACATATTATTCAACTGTAAAAAGTGGCAGACAAAACTTAACCTTAGTACTTTAACACTGTCTAAAGAGAAGAAAAAATGTTACTAGCAAGTAC